>NC_041395.2:276190021-276490021 GCF_900747795.2 Erpetoichthys calabaricus
CTCGACTTCCTCCTCACTACCGCTGATCTCTTGCAGAGCCTCTGTACGTTGCATGTCCTGCAGCTCAAGCAACTCCTGTGTTGAGAGTTCCTCCTCATGTTCCTCGACAAGCTCGTTGATATCACCCTCGTCAATCTGCAGACCCATCGACTTGCCGAGGGACACGATTTCATGCACTGGATCTACGTCGGGCACGTTGGTCTCGGTCTCGGTCTCGATCTCGGTATCAAGACCAAATCCTTCAAAGTCCCTCGCTGCAACCGCATCAGGCCATAACTTCTTCCATGCAGAATTCAGTGTTCTTCTGGTCACTTCTTTCCACGCCAGGTCAATCATGCGTAGGCATTGCACGATGTTGAAATGTTCTTTCCAAAACTCTCGGATTGTTAGCTCCGTATTTTCTGTCACATCGAAGCATCGTTTGAACAGATGCTTCGTGTAGAGCTTTTTGAAATTGGAAATGACCTGCTGATCCATCGGTTGTAGGATTGAAGTCGTGTTGGGTGGGAGGTAGAGGACTTTTATGAATTGATATTCTTCCCGGATGTTGTCTTGGAGACCGGGCGGGTGGGCTGGAGCATTGTCGAGGACAAGTAACGCTTGCAGAGGCAGTTTGTTTTCTTGAAGATACTTCTTCACCGCAGGTCCAAAGCAGAGATTTACCCAGTCGATGAAGAACTGCCGCGTAACCCATGCCTTTGGATTGGCGCGCCACATCACTTGCAGTTTTTCTTTAAGAATCCTGTGAGTCTTAAAGGCTCGAGGATTCTCTGAATGATAGACTAGCAGTGGCTTCACTTTAAAGTCACCGCTAGCATTTGCACACAATGCAAGGGTGAGGCGGTCCTTCATCGGCTTATGTCCTGGCATCTTCGTCTCCTCTGCTGTGATGTACGTCCTGCGGGGCATTTTCTTCCAAAAAAGCCCCGTCTCGTCGCAATTAAAAACTTGCTGGGGGATGTAACATTCTGCCTCGATGAGCTGCGCGAAACGTGTGATGAACTCGCCAGCTGCCTTCTGGTCTGCACTTGCTGCCTCGCCATGTCTTACGACAGAGTGAATGCCTGATCGCTTCTTAAATCTGTCGAACCATCCATGACTAGCCTTGAATTCTGGTTCTACTACATCCGTAGATGTGGATGGTTCTTTCTGCTTCAGGTCATTGTAAATGATGCGAGCTTTCTCGCTTATGACTGTTTCAGTAAGTATATCTCCTGCCAACTCTTTCTCTTTTATCCACAATAACAGCAGGTTTTCCATTTGTTCGTGGATAGCTGACCTTTGCTGTGTAATTACGGTCATGCCTTTTGCTACTTTTACACTCTTTATGGTCTCCTTTTGCTTTAGTATTGTGCATATCGTGGACGTACTGCGGTCGTAAATTTTGGCAAGTTCCATCACACGCACACCTCTCTCATGCTTTTCTATAATTTCCTGCTTCAACTCGACTGACAGCATCCTTTTCTTCTTGCTGCTGTCCTTTCCACTTCCTACCTTCTTTGAAGACATGGTTAATGCCCAATATGTATGATATGGCTCTGGGTAGAAGGGGTAGAGGTTTCCGGGTAAGAAAGGCGAAGCGGAAACTAGCAGTGACGTTTCAGAGCTCAGCTCGTAAAACGGGCAAGCCTCGTACACCGGGCAGAAATTTTGCTCGGATCGCGGCTCGTAAACCGAATTACTCGTATACCGAGCTGCTTGTAAACCGGGGTTCCACTGTATATATATTTATCTGTCTGCTTATTTAAAAAGCTAAATTTACCCCAGGAGTCAAAAATGTTCTGTCTAGCCCTTGTACAAAAACCTAGACAAAAGCTGGGGTATCACCTTGGTAACCCATGTACTTTTGGAACTGTGAGAGGAAAATAGCACGACTTTACAGACAGGAGTCCAATACTTTGTAAAAAAAAAATATTAACTGCCTATGACATAGATCGTTTTGTCTGTGCTGAAATTCCAAACAGAGAAACCTGTCCTGACCTCATTAAAAAGATTCAGCATATTGGGACTCGCAAGATTACAAACATTGTTTTTACAGAAGCTCTGAAATAAAAGTGAAACTAATCAAATAGCAACAATTCAAAGAAAAAAAAATCTTAAAAGTGTGTATCCGGAAAACCAAACACGGGGGTTGGCGAGCGAAGCGAGCAGGGGGCGAAGCCCCGTAGTATATATATATTTTCATAGCATTCATATTGTGAAACACAATCTGATTGTATGGGTGGTTACCTACCAGGTAACACATGTGGTTGGTCTGCAAGTCGGCAAACATCCACCATGCCATCCTCAGTTGCGAGAAGCAGATCATAGAATGTTATTGTGTCGCGTACTCTCTGCATTATTTGACAGTAAACTATGTGACATACATATTATATATATATCTATAATAATAAAAGGCAAAGCCCTCACTGACTGACTGACTGACTCACTGACTGACTGACTCACTCATCACTAATTCTCCAACTTCCCGTGTAGGTGGAAGGCTGAAATTTGGCAGGCTCATTCCTTACAGCTTACTTACAAAAGTTAGGCAGGTTTCATTTCGAAATTCAAAGCGTAATGGTCATAACTGGAACATATTTTTTGTCCATACACTGTAATGGAGGAGGCGGAGTCACGTATCACGTCATCACGCCTCCTACGTAATCACGTGAACTAAAAACAAGGAAGACATTTACAGCACGAGTCACACGCGGGAACGAAGGTAAATGACGTTAATTTTTGACTGTCTTTTAATACTGTGTGAGCATACATATTAACACATGTGCAATTAAACGTGTGCATTTACGGGGTGATTTCTGAGGCTTAAAAGCTCACCTTTTATCAAACGCGGGAAGAAAGGTAACTGACGTTGTTCACTGTCTTTTAATACTGTGTAACCATACATATTAACACATGTCCAATTAAACGTGTGCATTTACGGTGTGATTTCTCAGGCTTAAAAGCTCGCCTTTTACTAAAAAGGTAAATGCAAAACTATTTTCAATCACTTTATTGAAACGCTCCCGTTAAGGATTGCAATAACATATTCGCGAGATAAAAGAACGAAGTAGGGGGAAATGGAGGAACAGCCGCAAACAGCGAAGAGCAAAAAATTAATTAAACAATTGAGAACGGAGCGAGTTAAGCATACAAGCATGTTCATAAGGGAAACAAAGCACGGTGTAAAACGTAACTTTAAATTAAGTTTATAGAAACGCTCCCGCTGCGGATTGCAATAACATATTCGCGAGATAAAAGTTTAATGAGAAGACACGAGGTATAAACGAAGCGCACGCCGTGGCGCAACGTTAGGGGCAACAGTTTCAACCATTCTATGATCTGCTTCTCGCAACTGAAAGACGGCACATGGCGGATGTTAGCCGACTTGCTGACCGCAACGTTAGGGGCTTCAACTATGGCGCTGACGCAACATCTCAGTGCCAACACTTTGCAGACTGTACTTAAAAGACACGCCCTCCTCACTGGACAGTTAAAAACACCAATCAAACTAACGATGACATCAAGTATTACCCAATCCAAAGTAGGAAAGGAGGCATCTTCATAAAATGCGTGTGAGATGATTTGCATGAGACGCTGCTTTAAAAAAAAAATGATAAAAAAAATACGGGATAAATCCCGTCCAGTATTGATTCAAAACGGGACGCGCAATTTCATTCTCAAACGCGGCACGATTCCGTATTTTAAAGGACGGGTGGCAACCCTACAGTGCCAGGTAACCACCCATACAATCAGATTGTGATTCAGACTAGGAATGCAATGAATGTAATTACCCCGATCTACATACAAGGCGAAAGTCTTGCAACATTCAAAGATGATGGTTTGGGATAATTAGTACTTATTAAGTACAACATTGAACATAAAAGAGCTTATGAAGCCTTGAACCGAAAAAAGCAAGATCTCAGAGATCGTAAAAAAAAAAAAGGAGGTAATGTCGTTTTACTCGCTGTAGATTTTACTCAAACATTACCAGTTATTCCACGAGGGAGACCAGCAGATGAACTCAACGCGTGTTTAAAATCCATGCTTCTCCCACGGTCGGTTATATGTCGCGTGTTCTCGGGTAGGTACACCAAAAAATGTATACATTTAAGCATGTAATGGGCAAAGAAAAAATGACGTATACCCGAAGGCACTGCAGTAGTACTCAATGTAACTTTACTTCTTAAATGTTAATGTTTTACTGTTTAATAATTTATACGCTTCTTATATATTGTTCAAATTCTTTTATCAAAATACCAGTGACAGTGCAATGCACGATAACATGGAGTGAATACACCATACGCATCTGCCCACGGCCGCCCTGGTCTGCGCAGATAGGAGTTGATTCTAAAATAAAATAAACATAAAAAGAGTAATACATTCATCACCCATAAAGCGGATAGCAGACGTGACGTATTATATGTGTACCACATTTCAAGTCAATACGTGAAACGGTTTGCAAGCTACATGTGATTTAAAATCCTGGACAGACCAACGAAAAGCCACGGTAGCAAATTATACAAGAAGATTTTACTGTTTAATAATTTATATTTATATGAAATGTGCTTCTTATATATTACTTCATATTGTCATATGATAATGATGTTAATGTTGTTTATATTGATTTCTATGTTATTGTAAGTGCATCTATGTGTGTATATGTATGTATGTATGTGTATATATATATATATATATATATATATATATAAAAAATATATATATAAAAAATATATGTGTATATGTATATATAATATATCTGTATATGTGTGTATATGTGTGTGTATATGTGTATATGTATATATATATGACAGCAACACTCATAACAATGACAACACAATTACATTGACAATCATGTTACGTTATTTTTAAAATGTTTCCTTTACTTTTTCATAACCTCTTTAACACACTACTTCTCCGCTGCGAAGCGCGGGTATTTTGCTAGTATATATATATATAGATATATATATATATATATATATATATATATATATATACACACACACAAACACACACATAGCTGCCGTGTACTTTTTTTTTCAAATCTGTGCAGATGACTTTCATCAAGAAGACAGAAACACCTTGTGAATAGCAAAACCTCTTTTGTGGTTATGATTTCACAGTTCTGACTCTTCAAGGTTTGTTTTGATCGCCGCCGCTCCGTATGACTAATTCTTATGCATTCGGCCCGCACCGCCATCCCTTACACAGACCCAGTGTATGGCCACTGATACTTGGAGATCGGTTTGTTCTACTGTGTACTAGTTGTTAAAGCGTGTGTGTCACTCATCCACACCAGAACCACAGAGCCTCAGCTGCAATGACCTGTGACTGATATACAGCCAAATAACGGGTCCTAAATTGAGCAATGAATCTGCACAAGACTCCAAAACAGTCACTTTAGGATGGTTCACAATACTTACTCTTTGAAAGCATGTTGTCAAGAATCTGTCCGTTGCCACATGGGGTCATTTTTTGTTCATGTTTGAGGAGTGCCCCCCAGTCTCATATTTCAGGGTGTCTATTACTAATTTTCACTCAACTGTCTTTCACATTAACATTCCATTCATCTTCTAAATGTTGCTCCCAGTGGACTTCTCACCTTTGTTCCTTTCTTCAATCCAACAGAGGCCATCTTGTCTAAGCCCAAGAACTGCAAAGGGATCTCTAGCTCTTAGATGGGTCATCTGTTTCATACATTACAGAATGGTGTATTCTGGAGCAGCTTCTGCAGGGCCAGATGGCCAGTAGCAGACATCACTTTTTTCTCTCCATATAACTTTTATCCTGACATCCAGCCTGCGTTCCTCCTTAGTTTGCTCCAGCAGTTCTCGTCTTACCTTTTTCAACAGGGCAGATCTACTGGGTGGGGAGAAGGGGAGGTACTTTATTTTTTAAACTATTATTACAGTTATCATTGTTTTTTATATTTATAATTATCATCATTATTATTATGTTGTATTGCATATTATTCTCATAAAAACTCAAATAAACATTTGATCACAAAATGTAACTCCAAACTCTTGAAACTGTAAACTGGCCTGGTGTGAGTGCCCATGATGAACTGACGCCCCATCTAGGGTTGGCACATAAGGACAGGAGCTGGCTTCCTGTGACCCTGAGCTCAATGAATAAGTGGAAAATTCTTTAAGATTACATTTAGGCACACTAACTTGTTTCTGAGAATAAATATTAAGTCCCCTATTAATGTCTTGAAAAGGAAAAAACAATTTCATTGTTTCTAAATGGTCACAGCAAATACAATAAAGTAACATCTATTCAACGCAGAGTAGGCCAAAAGTCGCACACAAAACAAAGAGAAAAATGAAGAGCCCAGGCTGAAAACCACTGGGAAAGAATATGAGCCCTTAAGTATAGTAAGATTTGTCCTTTAAGTGGGGGTGGTGGGTTGCTGGCTCTTCAACTCTTTTCTTTAGCTATAGAATTGCATTCAAGCAGCCAATTGTGTCCATAGGCATAGAGAAGAAACCAGCAGTTCAGTCTCATCTGATACACTTGTTTTCAGTTCTCAGTTTTCTTGTCCTATTCACTTATTTTGTTTGCACTTTTAACAGCTTACTGATGCTTGTCTCATTGCCTTGTGCTGTTAACCATTTCTCTTTACTGAACATAGTGCAAAATATACACTTTGCATAAATATATGCACACATATTGAAGAAAACAGATCATTTTACGTTCTTAATATTCCTAAAAAATGAACATTCATGAAACAAATGAAAAAGTAAAAAACAACAAATAAAAACTGCAGGTGACTTCTGGGTCCATGATCATTTGGAATTGCAAAGATAAAGTCAGGCTTATCTGGGCCAAATGGACACTCACCCCGTCAAAAGGCCATCTGAGAGTATGCTATGGCACACGCCAGTGTCAGCAGCTGAATCATAAGATGTTGCATCTGTCACCATTGTTTGTCACTACGCAGACCAGGAGGGTTAGCTGGCTTGAAGTAAGAGCCACAGCAGGATTCCAGGAAGATGTAGGGACTCTAAAAGGAAAAGAAACCTCCAACCATGATGAGCACATACTGATAACTTCTTCTTCTTCTTCTTTCGGCTGCTCCCGTTAGGGGTTGCCACAGCGGATCATCTTCTTCCATATCTTTCTGTCCTCTGCATCTTGCTCTGTTACACCCATCACCTGCATGTCCTCTCTCACCACATCCATAAACCTTTGCTTAGGCCTTCCTCTTTTCCTCTTCCCTGGCAGCTCTATTAATACACTATGAAGAACTGAACCAGCAGCTCAGCTCGAGGAGCATGATGGTAAATTAAAGTCAGAAGCACCATGTTTTAGCTGGCCAACCAGCCTTCATCAGGCTTAACAGTCTAAACACTGTGCTTCAAGCTTTCTATTTCTTCTTTTTGTGTGTTCCTATTTTCTTTTTCTAACTCTCCATCTTAAAAAATTGAGTTGTTGGCACAAACTGCTGCATGCATCATTGAGTTGTTGGCACAAACTGCTGCATGTATCGTTTATAATAGTAGACAGATCATTCTATCATTCAAAATCAAAGTTTCGGCCTCTTAAGGCTGACACAGGTATTGGTATAGTGCAGCCATTAGTATGTTCTCTCAGGTAAACAGGCGTTATATTGAATGTTAGAAGGAGAAATCGGACATTGGTTATAAACCTAATACAATTCCAGACAATCCTTCTTTATTATCACAAAGATCAACAGTAACATCTATGAAACTCATCTTAGCATCTGAACGGCGGCGTCTCAGTGGGCACTCATACTTATTGGAGGTATTAAGATCGCTCATTGATACAAGTAAATGATTAGATCTTATCTTCACTTCCAGAAGGAATCCAGACACACAAAGAGAGCAAACAGGTGGTGGACGTTTCAACTCTTCTTCTTCCTTCTCCATCAGTCTTGACAGCTGAACTGTTGTTATAAATGAATAGCATAATGATTTTGGCCAGTACAGCTGAAATGCTAAAAGACCTCTGTATCTTTCATTTCTTCACAAATGAAAGTGTTACTGATGTCAGAAGCTGATTTTGTACTTTGTAATGTGTAATGAACGTACTGGTGCAAAATGGCTGCCCTTGCATCATTTACATGGAAGCTGCACATTGGTAGTGGTTGAAGTGGCTCTTCATTGTAAAATGCTTTAAGTAGTGAGAAAAGTGCTATATAAATGTAAAGATTATTATTATTATGTTCACCATTAAAAAGCTGTTTACAACAAATCTCAGACCAGATTTGCATGCACAATAGATCTGAACCTTATGGGCCAACATCTTTTAAGCCCATCTAAAACGGAGCCCATTTGTCCATTTACCGTTTACTTCTCAAACAGCGCAGAGGTTAGTACCGCAGTGAATCCCAGGAGGTCAGTGTCAATGTAATTAAATGCACTTCCATTCCTTTTTATGTCAGCCTAGTCACTGCCTGCATGTAGTTGGTACTTTCTGCCCATGTTGGTGGAGTGCTTTCCATGGGGTTCTCTGGTTTTCCTCACCATGATGTGTAGGATAGGCTAACTGACTGGAGTCTGGCTATGTGCATATGTATACCCAGTGGTGGTCTGGCACCCTGACTAAGTTTGGTTCCTGATTTGAGCCCAGTGTTACTGGGGTAGGCTACAGGGTCCATAAATTAAACTTAAATGGATGGGGGTTTACTTCATTAATCCACGAAAATCTGTGGAAACTGACCTCCTGTTGGAGGACCAGACATTATATACAGTATGTGGTACAGTTTCTTTCTTATGACTAATTTATGGCACAGATATCTATTGATTACCTTCTCCATGTGAAATCAAGTGCCATCCACTCACCTTCACCCACATTAATTGCAAAATTAAGTAAATGCAATCGCCTATTACCTAGTATGAATGTTTGAAATGCAAGGGCAGATCCACAATTCAACACACTTGTTCAGCTGCTCTGCCGGGAAGTAACTGACAGAGGGCAGCATTGCACAGTTTTTGGTGCCAGATTTTTAATTCCACTGCCAGGTCTGGCAGACTGCTGGGAAGGACTTCATGTGAGTTTGCCACAAAGAGAACGGTTTATTGATTCAAAAACAGAGGGTAGAGGTGAACACCAGGAGACACGACTTCTGTCAGGTACAAACAAACAAAACACTGTTGCTCTGTTGGACCTGTCCAGTATAGATGATGTGGCCCTACAGGGAGTTGGCTCTTCTGCAATGCACTGATTGCTTGTGGTATCTCAAAGAGAAATATATTTGCAAGATGAAAGCACAGATCTCTCCATGAACTGATAATGACAAATGCTGTCTGACACCTGGACTTCTAGATTTCATAATACTAACTGCCCACAGTCTGCAAGATGTAGAAACATCTTGATCTTAAGAGCCATCTACAATAATTTGATGAATCTGTCCAAGCCTGTTTTTTCAGTGTAAACTGTGCAGGAGTAAGTGCATCACAGAAGAACAGGGGTCTTCCCGCAGGGACATCCTGAACATACAGATGTAGTTATAGAAAGTGCACCCCTCACTGCTTGTTCAGCAACTGAAATGTATTTGTGTCCTATACAGCCTAAATGAGAGGCCCCCAAGCAATATCACCATCAGTACCTCTTTCTTAGTTTTAACTGCCCTCACTTTTTAGTGAGCTGCGCTTACTTATTCTAAGAAACTGTCTGTAAAAAAAGTACCTATAATTTTGAAAAACTTCCAATGAGTCAGTTTCATTTAGTATATTCTTTTAAATTCATCCCTATCTATAGAGTGTGTTCCTCCCTTAATCTTGTATACAATTAGGAAATTAAACTCTACAGAATAGATTAAAATAAAGTAAATGGTAAAATAAATGCAAGTATTAAAGCTATTTCAAAGAATACAAATATTTATGAATGTCTTAGAAATATTTGTAGGCCAGATAACAAAATATGACAATTAAGGGTAAGAATAGCACAATGATTGTGAAATTGTTTGGAATAAAAAGCTACAGCCATAAATGCTTTAAGTGCATTACAGAAAAGGAAGAGGTGAACAAAATGGCACAAATGGAATTTTACCAGTAGGTGATTTTTCTGAAAGCAACCAATGGTCGCTTACTTTTGCAACTGGTTTAAGGGAAGTGAAGAACCAAACTCATTTCTTTTAGCCACCACAGTCAAAATATAAATCACAGTGTGCCTAACAATTCAGCAGAAACTAAGCGGTATTTAGCCAGCTGTAACTTGGGTAAAAGCCCTGCAGGACCCCTGAGTGTCACGTTTGCAGCAGTGCCTGAAATCACGCTGAGAATGCGAACTGTAAGCTGGGGACACAGGCAGGCCTCTAGAAGGAGGAAAACAAGACTTTTAGACAAAAGAATAACAGGTTTTGATGCTGATACATGGATAAAAGCACTGCCCGCACAAATATCATTTTAATAAATGTAACAACTGTAGCAAAGAAGGTCACACTGCGTGTTCCTATCTGCTGAATCTCCGATTGCACAATAACAGGAAATAACATGAGACAAAGATGTAAAATATTAGTATGTGTAGTAGTGTCACGTGTACAGTGAAATTCTTAGTTGCATGTCCAACCAACTTGCAGCACATGCCCAGTTTCTGGTGTAAATGAATAAGAAGATAGATAGATAGATAGATAGATAGATAGATAGATAGATAGATAGATAGATAGATAGATAGATAGATAGATAGATAGATAGATAGATAGATAGATAGATAGATAGATAGATAGATAGATAGATAGATAGATAGATAGATAGATAGATAGATAGATAGATAGATAGATAGATAGATAGATAGATAGATAGATAGATAGATAGATAGATAGATAGATAGATAGATAGATACTTTATTAATCCCAGGGGGAAATTCACATACTCCAGCAGCAAAAAATATTAAATTAAAGAGTAATAAAAAATGCAGGTAAAAAAACAGACAATAACTTGAATAATGTTCAACGTTTACCCCCTCTGGTGGAATTGAAGAGTCGCATAGTTTGGGGGAGGAATGATCTTCTCAGTCTGTCAGTGGAGCAGGACAGTGACAGCAGTCTGTCGCTGAAACTGCTCCTCTGTCTGGAGATGACACTGTTTAATGGATGTAGTGGATTCTCCATAATTGATAGGAGCCTGCTGAGTGCTCGTTGCTCTGCTACGGATGTCAAACCGTCCAGCTCTATGCCAACAATAGAGCCTGCCTTCCTCATCAGTTTGTCCAGGCGTGAGGCATCCTTCTTCTTAATGCTGCCTCCCCAGCACACCAATGCATAGAAGAGGGCACTCGCCACAACCATCTGATAGAACATCTGCAGCATCTTACTGCAGATGTTGAAGGATGCCAGTCTTCTAAGGAAGTACAGGCGGCTCTGTCCTTTCTTGCACAGAGAATCAGTATTGGCAGTCCAGTCCAATTTATCGTCCAGCTGCACTCCCAGGTATTTATAGGTCTGCACCCTCTGCACACAGTCACCTCTGATGATCACGGGGTCCATGAGGGGCCTGGGTCTCCTAAAAACCACCACCAGTTCCTTGGTTTTGCTGGTGTTCAGTTGTAGGTGGTTTAAGTTGCATCATTTAACAAAGTCCTTGATGAGGTTTCTATACTCCTCCTCCTGCCCACTCCTGATGCAGCCCACGATAGCAGTGTCGTCAGCAAACTTTTGCACGTGGCAGGACTCCGAGTTATATTGGAAGTCCGATGTATATAGGCTGAACAGGACCGGAGAAAGTACAGTCCCCTGCGGCGCTCCTGTGTTGCTGACCACAATGTCAGATCTGCAATTCCCGAGACGCACATACTGAGGTCTGTTTGTAAGATAGTCCACGATCCATGCCACCAGGTATGAATCTACTCCCATCTCTGTCAGCTTGTCCCTAAGGAGCAGAGGTTGGATTGTGTTGAAGGCGCTAGAGAAGTCTAGAAACATAATTCTTACAGCGCCACTGCCTCTGTCCAAGTGGGAGAGGGATCGATGTAGCATATAGATGATGGCATCTTCCGCTCCCACCTTCTCCTGGTATGCGAACTGCAGAGGGTCGAGGGCGTGTTGGACCTGTGGCCTCAGGTGGTGAAGCAGCAGCCGCTCCATGGTCTTCATCACATGTGATGTTAGAGCGACAGGCCGGAAGTCATTCAGCTCACCAGGACGTGATACCTTTGGGACTGGGGTGATGCAAGATGTTTTCCAAAGCCTCGGGACTTTCCCCTGTTCCAGGCTCAGGTTGAAGATGCGCTGTAGAGGACCCCCCAGCTCTGATGCACAGACCTTCAGCAGTCGTGGCGATACTCCATCTGGACCTGCTGCTTTGCTGGCACAAAGTTTCCTCAGCTCTCTGCTCACTTACACTGCTGTAATTGTGGGTGGGGATGTCTCTCCTATGTTGGTATCAGCAGAAGGATGTGTAGAGAGTGCAGTACTCCGAGGTGAGAGTAGGTTAGGGTGGTCAAACCTGTTAAAGAAGATGTTCATTTGGTTTGCTCTCTTCACGTCTCTCTCGATGGTGGTACCCCGCTTTGAGCTGCAGCCAGTGATGATCTTCATCCCATCCCACACTCCCTTCATGCTGTTGTCCTGCAACTTCTGCTCCAGCTTTCTCCTGTACTGCTCTTTCGCCACCCTGAGCTGGACTCGGAGTTCCTTCTGCACGCGCTTGAGCTCATGCTGATCACCGTCTTTAAAGGCCCTTTTCTTCTGGTTCAAAAGGCCCTTGATGTCACTTGTAATCCATGGCTTGTTGTTAGCATAGCAGCGTACAGTTCTTACTGGAACTACAGTGTCCATACAGAAGTTGATGTAGTCAGTAGTGCAGTCAACAACCTTCTCAATGTTCTCTCTATGTGATCCCTGCAGGATATCCCAGTCTGTAGTTCCAAAACATTGTCTCAGAGCATTCTCAGCCTCCGGGGTCCACTTCCTGAATGATCGTGTGGTTACAGGTAGGACTCTCACTTTTGGTTTGTAGTGAGGCTGAAGCAGAACCAGGTTATGATCTCCTTTCCCAAGCGCAGGCAGCGGGGTGGCACTGTATGCGTCTTTAACTTTATTATTTATTATTTATTTATTATTAATTAATCCCAAGGGGAAATTTACATACTCCAGCAGCAGCATACTGATACAAAAAAACAATATTAAAGAGTAATAAAAATGTTGGTAAAAACAGACAATAACTTTGAATAATGTTAACTTTTACCCCCCCCCCGGGGGTGGAATTGAAGAGTCACATAGTGTGGGGGAGAAATGATCTCCTCAGTCTGACAGTGGAGCAGGACAGTGACAGCAGTCTGTCACTGAAGCTGCTCCTCTGTCTGGAGATGATAGTGTTCAGTGGATGCAGTGGATTCTCCATGATTGACAGGAGCCTGCTCAGTGCCTGTCGCTCTGCCACAGATGTCAAACTGTCCAGCTCCATGCCTACAATAGAGCCTGCCTTCCTCACCAGTTTGTCCAGGCGTGAGGCGTCCCTCTTCTTTATGTTGCCTCCCCAGCACACCACCGCGTAGAAGAGGGCGCTCGCCACAACCGTCTGATAGAACATCTGCAGCATCTTATTGCAGATGTTGAAGGACGCCAGCCTTCTTAGGAAGTATAGTCGAATCTGTCCTCTCTTGCACAGAGAATCAGTATTGTATAAATATAATATATATAATATATAAATGTATAAAGTATAAATACATACTGAAACTACATGGCACATCACAGAAGACACAAATCACTTTACCTGATGTACTACTTACCTTGGTTTCTGTACCACTTGCTCATACTGCGGCTTTACTCATCGCCACTTTATTGTAACACTATCAACAAGTTTTGCTCTGACTTACAAGTATGTGTGTGGCACACAAGAGAAATAACACGGCCTCTTTTAAAAAGTCCAATGAGAAACACATATGAGGGACATTCAAAAGGTTTCTGCACTTTTATGTTTTCGTTGGAAACAGTGAAGGCGAGAGGAGCAGTAAATGGTCATTAAAAAGTTATTACAATGCTGGGAAAATTGTATCGCAAGCAAAGTTGACTATGTAGCAAAGTGAAGTAATTTGTTTTTGAAATTCTTAATAAACAGAGTTAAAAAAGGTGCGGAAACTTTTTAAACATCCCTCGTATTTAGCGGAACATTTAATAGGCAAACTAAATTGACACGAAAATAGATGCAGACATAATGTAGTTGTTTCAATTATTAAAAATAAAGTTTTAAAAGACAAGCAGTGTAGTTCAGTAGCTAAACCCAAAGTTGCATGTTCAGCCCCGGCCCGTCACCCTGAACATGTTGGTTAATCTGCCTGTGTGCCAACTGGGTTAACAATTGTACTGCATTCTTACTTTACAGGCTACTTTAGACAAAGGCATCTTTGGAATAGACAATTTATTATATAAGGCTAAATGTGTGTTTGTCCAGTATGCAAGTCCATTCCCAGTTTGTACAGGGGAAGGCCATACGTTGTGTTTTGTTCTCTAAGTTTTCCCCCAGGGAACTTTATTTAGTGACTGCACCTGCGCTTTATTGCCCCTAGAATGCTTGTTGGGACTTGGCACATGTAGGCAGAGTTGCTCACCATGGTGGGTTTCAGTCAGTGAGATTCTGGTTTGGGGCCAAAACTTTTCCACCTGGGGAACTTCTTTAGAGGCCGCACCTGCACTTTATTCTACCCCGCTCAACGCTGGGTACCCCTGCTATTAATAATAATGATGATAATAATAATAAAACAGCAGTATCCAATCATCTATTAAAAAAACGTAAAGGTTTATGTGAACAATTCATGGCTTTTTATGACATTTCACCTCTAAAGAGAAGAAGAACCAATAACAACTGTTACATTTAATTGCAGTTAAATAAATCTGCCTGATATTGTGAATGAGAAATTGGCCGCTAAAACCTTATCTGGACTTGAACCAAATCAAACATAACAGTCATCACCTAACAAAGAAAGAGCCCAAATCAATCAGGTACTGCAAAAGATGAAGTGGATACGGTGCACACTGTCGAAGCAGCACTGCCTCCAGCATTTTGTAAAAGCCACCTGCTACCATTCATTATGAAGGAGCAAGGTGAAAAAGAATTTGAGAGACTGAAAAAGTTAAGCATAATTAGTTCCCTGCGGTAGCAAAGCACAGGAGCTGCAGCAGTTTTATTTTTTGAGTATTCAAGAAAGTAAAGTCCATTTGCTTGTATGGTGTTATAAAACTGATTTTGAACTGGGCCACAACCACAGGGAATTTCTTCGTACACCACATTAAGGAGTTCACGCAAATGGAGTGCAGAATTTTCTTGTTTTTCAAAAACAGATCTAACCTCTTTTTATCAAGAGACTTCAAATATATGTAACTGCAACACAAAGGGAATTACCTGTCAATAAAAGAGACCATTTGGAGTCTGTTTAACACTCTCGTATATCAAGTGATTCTTCATTTCACTGCCCAGTTCATTGTTTTAAGGAGCTGGGGTTTATTGTTGTAGCACTGCGCAAAACATGAGGAAAAGAAAACCTGGATGGGCATCATCCCATGGCAGAGAGCCTTCACACACTCGGTCCCTAATACTCAACCAACTTAAGTTCACCAGGAGGAAACACACGGAGAGAAAGTGCAAACTTGCCATACACTGCGTTTTAGAGTTAGGAGGCTGCGTGAATTCATTGAGTTTAAATCCCAAACTGATTACACAAACCGTTATCATGGCGGACACTGGACAGCACTAATCATTGTGCCATCGTGCTGTCTCTGCCATCTTGAAAAACCTTAAAGATTGAGCAACTGTTGATTATCAGGAGAACTGCTAGTCCAGTTCAATTTGTTTTTATATAGCGCCCTTAAAGTGCGCTAACTCAGAGCATACACTGTACACAACTAAGAAGCACCAACACAGAATCGGTAAGCCACACATTTGCATACATGAACAGACAAAATGCCTTAAACATACTGTTTAACAGAGCAGCCTAAATTAGATTAATAAAAAGAAATCATGATGATTAAGTTCATTAACATTATAACTGAAATATTAGCAGATGACAACCGAGGAAAGGAAAACACAAATGGAACAGAAAAACACATGCAAAACCAAGAAAGCATATTGCAGTGTTTTTTAGAAAATGGACTCAAGGTTGAAAAGTGAAAATGTGTCTTTGGACAGAAATATAGAATCTGGGCAATTCTGCTTTTAGCTGTCAAGATGTGAGCTAATAAAGAATAATAATAAAGAATAAATATATCTTAACTACTGCAGCGGCTTTGTAGCTAATCAAATCAACTTACTGTACTAGTAAAGTTGTATTAATTACTGGAAAATAGAGAAAAGCAGAAGTAGAGCGAAAAAGAAAATTGTCAATGGGTGACACGATTTTAGTACATCACACCATGCTCGTGATTTATCAGCAGATCAAACAAATTTTCAAGGCAACAAGGAACATCAGGATGATATGCATTTGGGACTTTCTCAAAGGCAAAGACAGAGTGCTTACAAATTAAGAAGGAAGCATTAGTGGTCACTTTAGACAATAAAAAACAGCATTTGTATTTTTGAAAGACTGGTTACAAAGCCCTTCAAAGTTTGGCAACAATGCTGCAAGCATGAAATCGGAGTTACTTCAGTTAGTCCACCAACATACTTCATAATTACACCGGACAGCCATACATGAAAAGGACACGTGACGCACAGTAGATGGCCTTGCAATAACAATCTGAGCAAGCAGCTTTAATAGCATTGACTCAGCATTAGAGCTGCAATAATCTATACAATGTAAAGTTTTAAACATCTCACTGCAGATTAGATGATAATAAGATACTTTGCATCATTAGCTGTAATGAACTTTTAAAACAGTGTATGTTCTGGGCAACATTTGAGAGCATTAAGTCCATTCAAAATTAAATCAGCATATGCAGAGCTCAAAGAGGTTAATGGTGGACGAGATAGGATAGAATCATTAGCCAAAAAGTACATTAGGAAGCCAAGATTAAGATAAAGATGTAGAAACCTTCTGTGAGAAGTGTAAAAAATTCCAAAAGTAACAGAAAATGCCTCACTACCTTCTTTGGCATGTGCACGATACCAGGGGAAGGCTAGAAGAGGCCACATATTTCTTTGGTAGATAAATTTCTAAGTATTTTTTAGAGCACAAGAGGAATTTTGCACTTGAAATGTTTAATCAGGATGTTGGTTTGCTCCCAACGGATTAGTAGAACACATGTATGAATGTGTGTGTGTGTACAATAACGAAGCACTCCACATTCGTCCATCCATCCATTTTCCAACCCGCTGAATCTGAACACAGGGTCACGGGGGTCTGCTGGAGCGAATCCCAGCCAACACAGGGCACAAGGCAGGAACCGATCCCGGGCAGGGTGCCAACCCACCGCAGACTCCACATTCAACAAGTACTAAAAATGATTTAGCTAAAAAGTATCTTTATATCCATTTTGAACATGTGTAAGTTTTGTTAGTAAGGACACAATGACTGTCTATGATGCACCTCGTGTTTCACTTGCCAACATTTTGGTTTAATTCAGACACAAGCATATTGGACAATCCATCAAACACAGTTTGCATTTATAGGTTTATAAGGTTATTACTGTCACGTGTCCATACTACAATGAAATTCTTACTTGGATGTGCCAGTAAACACATCGCCACTCTCTGATTAATGAACAGGACTACCTCGCCTTGAAACTTTGGACTTACTTATACTGGGAAATCTCAAAGCACAGCTTACAACACAATCTACAAGACATAGCTACAGGTACAGAGATTTAGTACACTTGTATTAAAAAAAATAAATATGGCCCTTGTTTTGTCATGTTGTTTAAAAGGGTGACTACAATCAGGGTCACTAAAATATAGACATGAAGTTTTTTTAACCTGTCTATGCAATCTGAAGATGGATGAGATTGTCCTTACATCCTCAGACTTATGTCTTAACACCTCATGTCAAGTGTGAAAGGTCACCGTTTTGAGAAGGGTTCCAAAATCATTTTGGGAAATGGAAAAGAAAGAAAGAAAGAAAGAAAGAAAGAAAGAAAGAAACCTACCAATTTCTATCTAAATTATTACAATTTCATGCACACTCAAATGAAATATAAATATAGAGTGTGCTATATGAGAGATAGATAGATAGATAGATAGATAGATAGATAGATAGATAGATAGATAGATAGATAGATAGATAGATAGATAGATAGATGGGGTGATTGATGTAACTATTCCTTTAGAACAATAAGAGAATCAAAAATAAATACAGTGAAGACTGATTGCTGAATTCATCTGATTGAACATTTTAACACAACAGAATATACTGTAGTGATAATCAAACTCTTGTGCTGTAATCACCTAACTCTGCACTATAGACTCAACACTGTAACTAGTTTAAGATGATTTACACAGGGTTCTTCAACTCCATTCTCTTGATGGTCAGATTACCAAATATTGAATGATGGGAGGGACAGGCATAATTCCTGGTTCTCAATATTCACAAGTGAACGAGATGAACAACACTTGATACAGTACTGTGTACCATAGGGTGTGTATTGGCATTAATAATGAATATTTAATTATTACTATTATTGTTATTCATAGTAGTATTGATATTTAAATCAATTTGAATTACACAGGCACAAAAAAATAATCTTACAAATTTTTAACGGAATAACAATGGTCTGGGCTATCAGTCCTTTGACGCTCTACTACTTTTTGTTACTATTGTTACATTCTCTTTTAATTTTAGGAAAACTGAATACATCCAGTTAACGGTGCTTATTCGTTTTTTCTTTACTTCCCTCTTATCTTGTTTATATATGGTACACATTTAACAACCAGTACTATACTTGTTTTCTAATGGATAAAATTGCACTAACTTGACTTTTCATGAGGATTACAGTTAAGTTCATATGACATGTGAGCAATTCGTAGACATTCATGGTGCTGGGTGCTTGGGGGGGGGGGGGGGGGGGGGGGGGAGGGGGGGTTTGGGCGAGTGTTAGTTTTTATTGCATTCATAAGCGAAGGCCTGGACCTGCACTTGTACATCATAGCAAATGTCGTTAGCCAACGTTTCAGCGTTCGGGAACTGGGTCTCTGTCTAAAACTCTAAACATCCCCCAGATCGAAGCGCTTGTTTCAGTTCAAATGATCTGCAGAGAACGTTCCTCAAGCACCTGTCTGGCTTTTGACGCAAATTCTCCTCCCACATCAGGCGTAAACGAATTCTTCGAAAACTGCATCACCTCAGTGGGAATGTTAAAGTTGTCAAACCTCTCCGCAAAGTTCTCTATTAACTTGTCTAAAAATTCTGTCATTGTTAGTACTAGGGTGTTGTACCGTGTTAGCCATTATGAATGTAGTGAAAAGTCAAGCAAAATGACTCCTTTTATTGGCTAACTAAAAAGATTACAATATGCAAGCTTTCGAGGCAACTCAGGCCCCTTCTTCAAGCAAGAGGTAATCAACTGTTATGGCAATTTGTGCAGATGCCGAGTTATTAATTAAATCGTCCAGTGTTTGGAAATTAACAAATTTCCCTGTAGTTAAATCCTTTGAAAACACGTCCAGTTTCTTTTTACATCTGTCACATTTTCCCACAAGATTGCTGACTGTTTTGCACTTTCCAGGAAAACCAAGTTTAAGTCCATTTAAATGTTGTAAGATGTAATTCCGGAAGAACTCTTCCGCCATGAACTTGTCGTCTAGCATTTTGGATATAAATGCCTTTGTTTTCTTAAGACGACAGCTGAGGAGAAATGCAACGATCTCCTACCTGAGTTCACAAACCCTTTTAAGTGCACTGGCCTTACTTAGCCATGTACTGTCGTTATGCACAAGTAAATTACTCTGCTCGGCTGACATATCAGACAGGAGTTTGTGAAACAAACGGTGTTGTAGACTCGAGTTGCTCTGATGAAATTGGCCATCAACATAACGCTGTCCATTGGATTTTTTTTTATTCATCGCTGAATTTTGCGCACAGAACGCTTGATGTATCGGGCAAGGTAAAGATGTCATCTGCGGCGTAACTTCAGCCAGGCGAGCTGTCACACCCTGCATCCTTCCCGCCAAGGATGAGAGCCAACTGTTTCTGGCAGATTTACTTGTTGTAAATCCAGTCCGCTTTCGTTAAAAAAAAAAGATTCATTTGATTTCCCCTGTTGTCTGCCCCTCCAGTGGAATTGTACGTGAGATTTTCCGATGAGGACTTTCTCAGTTTATCAGTTGTGTGATGTCACCGTCATCGGTGGATTCGTCAACAGCTAGTGATATTACATCGGCCTTTTTCAATTTCTCTAAAAGGGTTTTGAAAACATCACTTGCTGCTGCTTCCAGCTCTTCTTATGGTTGTGGTATCGGACATTAGTATTTTCTGAATGGATGAAGTTAGGGTCTCCCTTATTCTGTCGTCTGTCACTAACCCCTCTAGAGTAGCTAACCAGTCGCTGACTCGACGTTTTTTTTTTATTTATTCCGAAAATCCAAGCTACACGGAGGGATGCTGCTGCAGCCTATTCTTGCTCAGAACATCAAACCAGGATAGCTCGTCTGCTTTCATAGCTCATTATTAGACTGTGCACTATACGTCTACGAACATCTTAGCCTGCAAGAAAATGTTTGTCAAAGTCCGAGTTTGTATTCTTTCGTGACAGCAACAAACTCGTTACGGGTTTTGTTAAAACAAGTGCAAATTGTTATTTATTAAACTGTCTATTTTTATCATCCATCCATCCATCCATCCATTTTCCAACCCGCTGAATCCGAACACAGGGTCACGGGGGTCTGCTGGAGCCAATCCCAGCCAACACAGGGCACAAGGCAGGGAACCAATCCCGGGCAGGGTGCCAACCCACCGCAGGACACACACAAACACACCCACACACCAAGCACGCACTAGGGCCAATTTAGGATTGCCAACCCACCTAACCTGCATGTCTTTGGACTGTGGGAGGAAACCGGAGCGCCCGGAGGAAACCCACATCGACTCTTAATTTTTTTAAGGTTGAGAAAGACATATCTATATTACTAAACCACAGTTTAATTTATGCACGGCGGACGCACCAAAGTGCATGTGCACTGCGCCGTGGCGCCCCAGAGTCAAACGTAGCAGCTTCCCAGAGTCAGTAGGTGGCGCCCAAACAACACAACCTGTAAACTAAACTTGCTCTAATCCACTGTGCCAGCAGTCTGTGTGGCATGTTCAATTATGATTCCTAACAGTAAATGACGTCTACCTAACGACACAGCCACAGATCAACAAAGACGGGACCGCATGGATAAAAACAATACATGGAGGCTCCTACAATGCGCTTCAGACACACCAGAAGCAAAGACGTCACGGCTCCACAATGAAAGAGCTCAACTAATGTAAATACAAAACGAGCCCGTATGGATAAACACAATGAACGAGCGCGCCCACAACTTGCTTCTGACACAGCAGAGGCAAAGGAGGCACAGCTCCAAATGGAAGGAGCTCAACGATTAGTAATACAAACACGAGCCCGTATGGCTACGACCTGTAAACAAGCCCATATGGATAAAAACAACGAACGAAGGCGCCCACACAAAGAAACTGCTTTAGTACAAATAGGCTTATTTAATTGAATGAAAACTTTACCATGGCTACGACCTGTGAACTAAACCTGAGGTAAAGCGTGCACGCCAGGTTGTACAGCCGCCCGAACGCGACCGCCCACACCACAACATATACCACGTTCGTTTAGTAATGTGGCCCTCCATGCCCGGATCCGCCGCCACGGTCACTTCAGCATGCGAATCCGCCGCCGTCAGCAAATGACTTCTCGCTGACGACACAGCCATAGAAAAACAAAAATGAGACCGCATGAATAAAAACAATAAACGAAGGAGCCTACAACGCGCTTCTGAAACACCAGAACCAGATGAGTCACAGCTCCAAAAAGAAACCGCTTTAGTACAAATATGTTTATTTAATTAAATGAACTTTCCCAGGACGCACCCACCCTCCATGATATTTCATCCCTCCAAATATCGGAGGGAACAGAAAGTGATTGCCATTCTTGGATTTGCGATTCTTTCGAGAATCGCAGGCTTGCTAGTTTGAAGATATTTGCTAGCTGGAAAACAGGAGTACAGTAGTGGAATCTCAGTACCTAGCGAAGCTTTGAGGCGCGTTCTAAATGCGATGTGACCGCAAGGGGCGGAGCAAAAAGGACAAACCGTTTTCTATTCGAGGAATTTGAATTGTGTGTGCATTGGCGCTCAGAAATAAGTTGATCTGCGGTGATAAATGCAGTTTAACGGGCTGCCAGTTGAAGAGCCCCGATTTACAAGAATTAGCAAGCCAACTTGACATTTTAGGAACAAATCAACTAATTCATTTACTTTGACCCACTCAAGTTTAGTATAAAGTTGTCATAAGGTAGACACTAACCTGCAGTCACAAAATGCAAAGCAAGAATCTACACTGGACAAGGCAACATATTTATATTGAAGTGTTTAAATGTAATTAAATGAAGTAGTAAATGTACTGATGTGTATCACTGCATAACAATATTTTTAATCTTGCTTAATAAAGAACAGGGCTGCAGGGGAGTTCAAATTTGTCCTGCCAGACTTGGGTAAAAAGCAGGAACAGATCCTGGACACTCACACACACACACATTTCCTAGGAACATCCAAGTACTGGGGTGTTTTCCAAACAAAGATGTTTAGTGAAGCAGTATTTAGTTGTATGAAATTAAATCAAATGTGAAAAACTGGCTGTGCAAAAATGTGGGTCCCCTTGTAATTGTGCTGATTTGAATGCCTGTAACTGCTCAATGCTGATTACTTGCAACACCAACTTGGTTGGATTAGCTCGTTAAGCCTTGAACTTCATAGACAGGTGTGTCCAATCATGAGAAAAGGTATTTAAGGTGGTCAATTGCAAGTTGTGCTTCTCTTTGACTCTCCTCTGAAGAGTGACAGCATGGGATCCTCAAAGCAACTCTCAGAAGATCTGAAAACAAAGATTGTTCAGTATCATGGTTTAGGGGAAGGCTACAGAAAGCTATCTCAGAGGTTTAAACTGTCAGTTTCAACTGTAAGGAATGTAATCAGGAAATGGAAGGCCACAGGCACAGTTGCTGTTAAACCCAGGTCTGGCAGGCCAAGAAAAATACAGGAGTGTCATATGCACAGGATTGTGAGAATGGTTACAGACAACCCACAGATCACCTCCAAAGACCACCAAGAACATCTTGCTACAGATGGTGTATCTGTACATCGTTCATGCAAGAACATCTGTATGACAGGGTGATGAGAAAGAAGCCCTTTCTGCACTCACGCCACAAACAGAGTCGCTTGTTGTATGCCAGCGTTTCTCAACCTTTAAGTATTTGCGACTCGAGTTTTCATAACAGTTTTAATTGTGACCCCCTAATGTTTTTTGAAACCCTAATAAAATTTATTCCTATATTTTTTGCTGCCGATACACCGCTACAAGTTTAAAATTTCCCTACGAATAGCGAAATTACACCACATATGGCAACATTCACGCCCCCTTTTTTGTTACTTCGCGCTCCCCTAGGGGGGCCCACAGTTTGAGAACAGCTGTTGTATGATGCTCATTTAGACAAGCCAGATTCATTTTAGAACAAAACAAAGAGCTTTGGACTGATGAGACAAAACTTGAGTTATCTGGTCATAACAAAAATCACTTTGCATGGCAGAAGAAGAACACCGCATTCCAAGAAAAACACCTGCTACCTACTGTCAAATTTGGTGGAGGTTCCATCATGCTGTGGGGCTGTGCGGCTAGTTCAGGGACTGGGGCCCTTGTTGAAGTCGAGGGTTGGATGAATTCAACCCAATATCAACAAATTCTTCAGGATAATGTTCAAGCATCAGTCACAAAGTTGAAGTTACGCAGGGGTTGGATATTCCAACAAGACAATGACCCAAAACACAGTTTGAAATCTACAAAGGCATTCATGCACAGGGAGAAGTACAATGTTCTGGAATGTCCGTCACAGTCCCCTGCCTTGAATATCATTGAAAATCTATGGGATGATTTGAAGCAGGCTGTCCATGCTTGGCAGACATCAAATTTAACTGGAGAGATTTTGTATGGAAGAATGGTCAAAAATACCTCCATCCAGAATCCAGACACTCACCAAAGGCTATAGAAGGCGTATTGATTGATGTAATATCTCTGTTGGGGTGCCCAAATTTATGCACCTGTCTAATTTTGTTATGATGCATATTGCATATTTTCTGTTAATCTAATAAATTTATTGTCACTGCTGAAATACTACTGTTTCCATAAGGTATGTCATATATTACAAGGAAGTTGTTACTTTGAAAGCTCGGCCAATGATAAACAAAAATCCAAAGAATTAAGAGGGGTTCCCAAACTTTTTCATATGACTGTATAAACTCCACAAAGACAGCAGCCAGACACAAGAATCAGACCCAGAGTGCTAGATTTGTGGAGTAGCAGTGGTAACTGCTGTGTTGTTTAAGTTGTAATCAAAATCATTACAGAGAGTCAGCTATCCCAGCATCACTGAATATAAGGTTGAAACAACCACGGACTGGATGCCATTGTCATACACAGACACCTACATTTCCTCAGACTTGTCCAATTTCTTTTGTGCCAGTTTGCACACCCCACCCACATTCATGAGTTATCACCAATCATGCAGCCAAGTCTGACAAGGGGTAAGTGCATGGCCATTGTGGAGGACTTGAAGACGGCAGTTTAACAAGTGTTACAATTGTTATTTCAAAGCACTATCAGTGTTAGTCATACTGTACTTGAAGAACAGGAACTTCAGCCTTTGTGGACTCTGTCACTTCTAAAAATCAGTGTGTGCCGGCACTTGGGAGTACAAACCTTTGCTTGCAGGCGTTTAGCTACCAAACTGAGCTTGGGACACTTGTGCATAGGTGCAATTCACTTTGAAAATATTTCATTCTGTATATTAGATTATATCTTGTTACCAGAAGTCTTAAAGGAATCTTATACTATAAATATTTCTTTCTGGTAGTTGTCCTCAAAAAAAAAAAAATCAGCAGAAGGCACATCTTATGAAGAGGACTTTGTCTTGCAGATAGAAGAGGCTGAGCATACAGAAAGCATTTCAACAAAGGAATTACTTTCCCCATATTATTTCTTTCCAGAAACATTCAATCTCAATGTCCAACAACACAAAGTGAAGGATACAATGCCATAAACAGCAAACTTCTGTGAAAAGAGAAAGTACAGACATCCTTGGCAGATATCTTAATATGCTGTCCTTATGCATTTTATGAAAAACTCAGCTTATAAAGAGATATATTTACAGTTAAACACAATAAACCCTGGTAATTAATGTTCCTGCATTTCAATAGATGGTTCCCACATTCATTTTCTCATTTCACAGACCTTGAGAGCACTGTAATGCATTGTGCCACTTCTAGGCCATTTTGATTTCATCTGTGGCACGCCTGCATCTTAGATTTGCACTCATTACAATACTACGTATTTTCATATAGCACTCTTCACTCAGTGCAGGTGCAGAGCGCTGTGAACAATTCTCAGTTAATACATGAATAAAGAGTATACAAATGACTAAATATACAGTAGAATTAATACACATAAAAGGACAGATTTGTTAAGAAATACAAAGAACAAGGTAGAACTGATTAAACGTAAATGGAAATCAACTGCTCCACTGACAGACTGAGAAGATCGTTCCTCCCCCAAACTATGTGACTCTTCAATTCCACCCGGGGGTGTAAACATTAACATTATACAAAGTTATTGTTTGTTTTTACCTGCATTATTATCAATCTTTAATTTAATATTTTTTTTGTATCAGTAAGGTGCTGCTGGAGTATGTGAATTTCCCCTTGGGATTAATAAAGTATCTATCTCTCTCTCTCTCTCTCTCTCTCTCTCTATCTGTCCATTAATTAATTAATGAACTATGGCCAGTTGACAAAGGAGAAGATTAAAATCATACAAGAGAAAGTCAAAAATAAAGCCAGAGTCCTGGACACCTTGGCTAACTGGCCACTTACTCGCGCTCCTATGTTTTCTGTTTATCTGATGACACTTCAGCTGATAATACTTCAACTTAAGAGCATCGTTTACTTAGTTTTCAAGTTCCACAAACTTAAGTTCTAATTGTTTCTTGTTCTCTGTAGTGCATCCCATTTACCTGTTAGTTTTCCAGACCTAGATAGATAGAACTTTACTTGGCTTTTTACAGAAACTCTGTAAATGAATATATATGCATATATATATATATATATATATATATATATATATATATATATATATATATATATATATATACACACATCTATTTTCTAACCCGCTGAATCCGAACACAGGGTCACGGGGGGTCTGCTGGAGCCAATCCCAGCCAACACAGGGCACAAGGCAGGAACCAATCCCGGCAGGGTGCCAACCCACCACAGGACACACACAAACACACACACACACACACCAAGCACACACTAGGGCCAATTTAGTATCGCCAATCCACCTAACCTGCATGTCTTTGGACTGTGGGAGGAAACTGGAGCGCCCGGAGAAAACCCATGCAGACACGGGGAGAACATGCAAACTCCACGCAGGGAAGACCCGGGAAGCAAACCCAGGTCTCCTAACTGCGAGGCAGCAGCGCTACCCACTGCACCACCGTGCCGCCTATATATATATATATATATATATATATATATATATATATATATATATATATATATATATATATATATATATATATATATATATACACATACACACACACACACACACACATACTGTACATGCACCATTATGACTAAGAACTTGTCACAGTCTCAGTGACGCATTATGCAGACATATTGCTGTTGGTGTAAAGGAGCCCCAGTAAGGTTTCTTGATGCACTTCTGTTGAATTATTCATTGGCTGAAATTCCTCAGTGTTAGTGTGTCAGAGAAAGGATGCACAGCATGGTTCGTAATGACACTCAGTTTTGTTTTAATTCACTCCTTTGCTAAGAACTCCAGGGAGTCCAGAGTGCATCCTATAGCTGAGCCTGCCCTTTTAATTAGGTTGTTAATTTGGTAGGCCTCTCTTGAAGAGATGTTACCAGCCCAGGATACCACAGCATGGAAACTCACCCTGGCCATCACAGAGTTATGGATGATGTGAAGTTTGTCACGTCCCACATTAAAGCAATACTGTCTCCTAATGACATAGAGCCTGTTCTGCCCTTTTCTATATAGTTCCTCTGTGTTCTGAGACCAGTCCAACCTGTCATTAATGTGGACCCCAAGTATTTGTAGGAATGGACCACCTCTACATCCACTCTGAGTAGTGACGGACATAGAGGCTCTTTGGTACTGGCTTTCTCAAACTCTTACTATTCATTCTATAATATTCCACTTGTTAATCAGCTGTTTCTTCTTAAAACAAAACGAAACACAAAAAGGCAAAAAAGCACCAGGAACTAAGCCTGATTTAGGTGCCAGTCCATCCCAGGGGCCACTCAAGCACACAGGATCAATTTAGGATCACCAATTAATATGATACAGGAGTATGAAAGGAAAGCCCAAGGAGAACATAAAAATCCTATTCAGTCAGGGACTGGATTAGGATTCAAAAGCAGGACACTGCAGCCAAAAAGGAGGAGCAGTAAACACAGTGTTACCATGCTACTCTCAGCTTTACTAGTTGTTTTCATTATTTCACCTAGAAAACACAAAGTTTGAAATTGAATAAGACAGATAATATAGATGAACAAACCACAGTGTTTAATCTTTACAGCAGAGTGACATGAACAAAATGGTAAGACAAAAAAAAAAATGTACAGCCTTGGTATTCCCTTTAAGAATAATTTATGGTTACAATCCACATTCTTATGACTCATTTTTAAGTATCAGCACATATTTAGAATTATTCACATGGCTGTAGCCTGAATCAGCTGCTGAACACAGTGACCTAAGGGGTCAGAATATTCTGGGATGTCCTTTTCAGGCAGGTTAAGTGGCCGGCTCTCAATTACACATTGTTGAAAATTTGCACATAACATATTGGATATTAGCAAAAGACACATCTAAAAATAAGGACTGACTGACCGATACATTAGTTCCAATTCCTTGATTAATGAGCAACAGATATCATTCATATTGGGACTACGTTTCTACAGATGATTCAGAACATTACCAACATACAGTAAATCCCGGCTCACCCTTCATGACCCAGCCAGCCACTAGGAGTAAGCCATTAAACTCCCTCTCATTCAGGTTTTCTAACAGTCTTGAGACTTACTTTCCTGTTCCTTAATGCTCTCTATCTCTCTTTACCATCAGAATGGCCATTTTGTTGCAGACATTCCAGTTACAGACTGCTCCCAAAGTTTAGGGGTATTGGAGTAGAAGTTTTGATGCCTGATGCCTTTCGTGACACAGATCTCCTTTAGTTGAAACACAAGAGACATGGCAACTGAATTCTAACGCTAAAGTCACAAGGCTACATTCCCCATTTCTTACAGCTATGATCCTTTTATAAATGTCCCATCAGAAAAGAGTGTTATGCTAAAAATTATGATATATACATTTAACATCAAAACAACAGGACCCCTATTGTGCATTCCGGGAAATTTGCCAAAGTTTAGTAAGCACACATCCTGTATATCAGGCTCAATTTAGAGTGAGGGTCCCCACTTATTCTCAAAAAATGTGTGTACAATATTTTAGATGTATCCAATTTCTTGATGTAGTAACTTATGCAGAAATTATCTTGTGTATGACTTGCTCATGGTATCTACATAATGTAGATGTAGTGCTGTAGTACATTTAATAACCAATCACATCTGTTCTTTGCAAAAAAAGGCAAGATCTGACAAATTAAATGTCATGTGATTGCAAAGCTCAAACCTATGTCAGTGCAGACTGTCCAGATAGTTTATCCTAACCACGGGCACACGATGAGAGAGATCATATCAAGTGGAAATGTACTGCCATCAGACAGAACGACCAGGCCAGCGTTCCAAGATTGTGAACTTCTACTTTTTTAAAAGGTAGTGAAGCCGTCACTGACATTGCCAGTAATATTACTTATGCAAAATTTTGAAATTTGTGTTTAGCGGTTTGAGTCCTACATAATGCTTTGCTTGATTTTTCTTTTTTTAGGTAGGGATTAGGAAAATGGCCTACAACTAGCACAGGACATTACTAAAAAGTAATGCCTTGATTATATGCTACAGTAGTCAAAGGATCCAAGGAACTCCCCCAGGACCGAGTAACGGTGCTTTCAAGAGGCTTTCACCTATAAGAACTCATCAGACAAATACCAAGAACTGGCTGGAAGTGCCATATGTCTCAGCAGATCACAGGCCAAACAGCAATGAGCAACTGTCTATGGGCTAAAATCAATCAAGAGGCTCAGCTGTAACTACCTGAGGTTTATCACTCCTGTAACTTTAACTAAACACATTCAAATCCTTCTTTATTTAAAGACAACAAGATGCAGACAAGTTACTTTTATAGCCTCTAATGTACTGCTATAAACGATGAACCTTTTTTAAATCCAAAATTTCAGATAGCTTCATTTGGCAAACAGGTTTTGGTTTGTGATTATAAAGATATTTTAAATACATATTCTGTATCTCAGAGCAATTTTCACTTCCAAAAGAGATTACCTTCTCAACTCGTGAAAGTGTGTTTAACATAATATGCCACAGGTTTACAGAATTAGTATTTGTGCATTTTGTTTGTGTTGAATTTTATTTGTACTCTTAAGGATTCACACTAACAGTGCACACTATAGAGCTCTATATATGTATGTATGTATTTATTTATTTAATTATTGGGTACAAATGTGAATGTTTTCTTACCCTGTATGTAGGATGAGTGCTAATAAAGGAAATTCATGATAATTCTGCATCATTAATATGACCATTCATCCAGGCCCATCTCTACAGGTATAAGGAATTCTCTACTACCAGTGGGAGATGCATCAGTTTTATTTATTTACTCGTTTAATTGTCTCACATCAACCACCATTTGTTAAAGCTATTAAATACCATAATTAGGGTGACAATAAGCACACCTGCCAGTCCCATTGTACACTGTACACCTAATCTAAACCTCATACATACTGTATTCTTCAATCAAGTCAAAACTGAATTTTAAAACTGACACCAAATAGCAGCACATCCATAAAATGATCCCTGTCTAATCAGTATTGACAGAGGTTCATCAGTCCCACAAACATCAGGTCGCTTCCCATTTCTTCCTAAAGTTCTCTGCCTGAGCCCTGATTCTCATGACAGGCACTGCTCATCTCCCTTCTGGGATTTCCCACTGCCACAAATCAAATACTAGGAATAAAGTGTTCCTGAGCCCCAGCATTCCAGGTGTGACAGCTTGGAGAAATATATACATGTTCAACATTTTCACCTTTTTTTCAGGGAACAGAAAAGAGGAAAAAGGATGTTGGCTTTTAATGACTCCAGAACATTTATCAGGAAAGACCATCCTGCCTACAAAACACCAGCTGTTCCTGAACTGCAGAGGCTGCTGTGGGTTCGAGGCGGAGGGAGTGGACATGTGGACCAAGTGTGGCCTAAACTCTACCTTGGAGATGCGTAAGATGATTGTTGCATAACAAATATTACACCGAAATAGGAAATAACAGTAACCGAGAATCCTGAGAATTCCAAAAGAAGCTATGTAGAGACAAGTCAAGCAAAATGACACCTTTTATTGGCTAACTAAAAAGATTACAATATGCAAGCCTTCGAGGCAACTCAGCAAGGGGCCTGAGTTGCCTCAAAAGCTTGCATATTGTAATCTTTTTAGTTAGCCAATAAAAGGTGTCATTTTGCTTGACTTTTCTCTACATTCATAATGGCTAACATGGTACAACACCTTAGCACTACAGACATAAAAGAAGCTATGCAACCAAGATGACTGGAGGGGCTTATAACAAAACACAATGTACCCCTTTACTCTGTAATAATAAGGCAATAAGTGACCATTGATTGAGATGCCAAGCAGCAGACACAGGGAACAGGATAATGCCAGCACTGAAAATAACTGCCATAATGAAAATAAACAACTAGAATACAAAAAAATCTAAACTCTCCCAGAGGCTTCACTAACCCATCTGTCTGTTCAGAACACAGTGAACTCTCCATGACTGGCGTATACAGGATATGATGAGTCATATTTCAGTTTACACTTTGATTTATTGCATTCCGAGTTACTGTCCTAACAGTTTGTCTTTATTTAAGATAAGCTAATTTATTTACACGCTGCTGCCTCGCAGTTAGGAGACCCGGGTTCGCTTCCCGGGTCCACCCTGCGTGGAGTTTGCATGTTCTCCCCGTGTCTGCGTGGGTTTCCTCCGGGCGCTCCGGTTTCCTCCCACAGTCCAAAGCCATGCAGGTTAGGTGGATTGGCAATCCTAAATTGGCCCTAGTGCGTGCTTGGTGTGTGGGTGTGTTTGTGTGTGTCCTGCGGTGGGTTGGCACCCTGCCCGGGATTGGTTCCCTGCCTTGTGCCCTGTGTTGGCTGGGATTGGCTCCAGCAGACCCCCGTGACCCTGTGTTCGGATTCAGCGGGTTGGAAAATGGATGGATGGATGGATGTTTAATTTTGGAGAGTAAATCCTGGTTAGCTGCCATATAAGGTGTGAATTAATGTCATTTAGTAAAAGCAACTAAACTTAGAAGACAAGTGGCCTCAACCTCCTGAGAGACACAACTTTATAAACCAAAAGACACTTGGTTAGGGCCAGAAGCAAACATCTCTGGTATTGGAAAATAGATAAAAGTTTACAGGTTTACCCAAATATGAGAGGGAGTACAGTGAGCATATGAAGGCACTGGTCTTTAAACAACATGGTGGGCAGTTCAGTTCCTCCCTGCGTGACTCCAGCTTTAGTTGTATAAAGTCTATGCCAACAGTTGTACTCTATCCTGATCTTATGACCACCTTGCATAAAGGCATAATCCATGTATAAAATAATAAACTGCTTGTAAAGGTTTATAAATAATGCCATTCATTAAGCTGCCAGTGTGGTATAGTTATTAGGGTATTGGTCTTTAAAGCACTAGGATGCCAGTTCCGTTTCCACCATTTACTCATTCTGTTATGCTTGGCAAGTCATGTGACCTGTGCTCCAACTGCTAAAATTATTATATTTCAGTGTTGTTGGTAATCTTTACATAAAGACATCAGCCAAACATATACTAACATAACATATATACTGCTCCAATAATAATAATAAATAATAATAATAAAAGATAATGGTTACTCTGGTCCTATTTGCAGCCCTTCTGCTTCCTTTACAAACAGCAACCCATTATATTTGATTTCTCTTGTGTAAATTTCAAGGCAAAACTGTAAAAGCACCTAGCGAAGAAGCTCAGCTGGCATACAAAACGTCTTTTCTGCAAGCTGTTCAGCGAGTCTTCTTTAAATTGCCATTAGCTTAATTTCCTAAATAGAAGACATGTAGAAATGCAGAACTTCTCTACATCAGTGGCTAAGATGAACATACAATACAAATCCTTTGTCATGGTCGGCTCTACTTGATGAAGTTCAATAACAAATGTAATCAATGACATACAAAGAAATTTACAAGATCTTCTTTTTTTTTAAGCTGGGCTGCAAAGGATAAGAGGATGCTGCAGTCACTTGGTGTCACTCATGTTCTGAATGCTGCTCATGGAAAATACAACATCTGCACTGGAGAAAGCTTTTACCAAGAGATGAAAATAACCTACTTTGGAGTAGAAGCTTTTGACAGTCCTTCATTTGATATCAGCCCCTTCTTCTATTCTTCAGCTAAATTCATCAAGGGGGCTTTGAGCACCCCTGGTGGTAAGTAGATGATACCAGGCAAAAACAAAAATTTATTTATATAGTATCATTTTATAGAGGAAATTCTGGTTTTCCTCCCACATCCCAGAGACATGCAGACTGGGTAACTGGTGTCACTAAATTTACTCCATGTGAAGTGTGAGTTTGTGTGTGAGTGGGCCGTGAAATTAAATATTGGCCCATCTAGGGTTGGTTGTTCATTTGTGCTTGACACTGCATTGGGATGCACAGCTGTCAGTATACTACATTATGTTACGTATCTCATACGACTGCCATGACAAAAAACTTGATAACACATATTACATTGCATACCATACGTATACTGTGCAAGTGCATTCATATATACTGATTAGTTTACTAACAATGACCCTTGTACATGTAATTCTATCACATTTAGTTCAATCAGAAGAGAAACGTCATCTGCAGCTTTGCTTCAGAAAGCTGTTTATGAACATTAAACCAAGGACTGTGCTTGTACAGACAAGACCTTGCAACGGCCCTTTACAAAGATGACACACTCTATTTAGCCAATTGTTTTCTTTAGAACTTTGAACATTTTTAAAATATGAGTTGTTCTAATAAGTTATGTTAATAGCCTGTTGATTCATTATAGTTTGGGAAAACCTAATTTGTACATTCATTATTCTAATGGCACAAAGTTAATAGAGCTGCTCTCCATGAGGCCACAAGTATCAATAAAATGCTCTCCTAAGTTAAACTGCTCAATGGTGAAGCTCATTTCTTCCACAAGATATTATGATGGAAGCACAGGCAATGACTTGCTCAGGGTCATATCATGTATCAGTGATGGGGATTCAACTAGCGATCTGGTGTTGGGAACTGGAGAAACAAACATGGCAAAAAATATTTTAGGCCTCTAAAAGGCTTCATGAAAAGGCTTTACTGGCCAGGCCAGACCTCCTTTGCATGCCTGGAAGGCCTCACACATCCCAATGGGCCTTAATCCCAACTGCCTCGGGCCTAGCAGGCCTAAAAAGAATTGAAGCCTTCAAAAGAAACTTAAAAGTCCTAAAAATATATCAAAAAGCCCACAAGTAGGAGGGTCACCATAAATCACAGCTTATGAACAAAAATGACATCAAAATGATATGTATAAAAAGAAAGATTTATTAACAAAAATTAGAAAATAGTAAACAAGGCTCCACAGAGAAAAAGATGCAAAAATGAATTTCCTAAAAGGCAATCCTAAATAAACAAAGTCCTAAACAAGAGTCCTAAAACACAATCCTTAAGAGAATTAGAAACTAGCAAGTCAAATAACAAATAGCAATACTCATGACTCTAAGTAGTGTTAATTTTGTTGATAAAAACAAAGACGAAAAATACTCAATTACATTTTTTCTGTGATGAAAATAGAACAAAAACTAAATAAAAATGAGCCATTAATGACAAAAACTAAGACAAATGCTTTTAAAACCATTGCTGACGAAAACTAAAGAAAACTAAAATGTTACAGACAGACAACTGAACAATGAGCAATGTGAAGCTCTTTGCACATCTCTATTATAAATGACACAGCCCGCCAATAAATAACGACCTTGAAAGAAGTGGGTCAATTTTAAAAATATGTCTGCTTGATTGTAATTGGATAACACTAGCTTGGGCACCATCAGGAAATCATCACTTCAGTCAGAATCTTGCTCCGCTATGTCGGCCAACGTGATCCTTGGGCGAAAAAAGTGGTCAGACATATGCACCAACTTTAATTAGAACGCTGACTAAAATAAAACCCAGTGTAAGCCATGTGGAATGAAGCTCACGGGAAAGAACACCACAAACCCGAAGAGGGGTCTAGAGCTGCGCCATCCTTAGATTCATGCCAAGGTATGTAACGTTTTCTAGGTGGCAACTTGCCTGACACCATTACCGTTACCTCTGGCTCTCGTTCGCCTTGTTAATACTAACGCATCAAGTGCGGCGGTTTATTTTAGATGTGCTACTAGGGATATCACATCGATAGTAAGGTTGGTACTGCACACTTGCGTGACAGCAAATATACGAATAACTTTGGATGGCACAATAATATGTGAGAAAAATGTGAGTAAAAACTACATACGAAAATGTCTGAATGGTTGTAATGATACAGCATTGTACTGTATAAACACATGTTGAAACGAAAAACAGCAGAGGTCATGTCTGGCAATGCTGTGTGTTCAAGAATTTTAGCGTGTGATTGGGGCAAACATACTTATTAATGAAAAAAAAAAGCCAACACACGTACACACACAGGATTTTGTTATTGCCAGTTTTATCCCTTTAAGAGTTTCTTAAAGAAATGGATTTGTGCAGCTTTCAGAGCGCAATCAGATGTGCTCCACTTCAGATGTGAGTTGTAACTGTACGTGACTGTGTCATGCATTTGTTACGGCAGATTAAATGACGGGGGAAATAATCACTTATTATACAGTGTCCTACACAGTCCCGATAAAGGAACTGAAGCATTGCATTCATTTCTTGATTGTAATGAGCACATCTATACATTTGTCCATACATCCATCAATTTTGTAACTGGTTGATACAGTTCAAGTTTGCAGGTGAAACCACCTGACACGCATCCACTTACACATATGGGCACAGTCGTAGCAACATACGGGCACAGTCGTAGCAATTAAAACTCAAGGCTAGTTTCAAACGAAGTGGCAATTTGACTTGTCTACATCTTTGATGAAATGAGCTGCTCCATTTGTTAATACTAACATAAAATGTATTTAGGATTCCAGTGCTTGAAGTACATCTCTCAATTAATAAATGTACATGTACAGTACAGCAAAACAGCATTGCTTCATTGCTGAATATAAATCTGCAAACACTAAATTTGTGTCATTCATTTGATTTTTGAGGGCAAACTGATGTTTATATGCCTAACCATAAAATTTGAAGAACATAGTAAAAGCACTTATGTTATCTCTTATATATATATATATATATATATATATATATATATATATATATATATATATATATTTCTCTTGTGGTTCGTCCTGCTTCCTGTTCAAAAGCAGTCCCGCCCACATGCAGCCGACACAGCATTTTTCGATTGCTATTCGTCCTCTTCCAAACCCTTCCCCACACTGCCTGCAGCTCCTCTTCAAAACTGGTTCCGCCCACACACAGTTCACACAGCATTTCTCGATTCCTATTCCTGCTCTTTCAAACCCTTCTCCACTCTGCCTGAGGCCTCCCATACACCCCCACACCGCTTTTCTCGATTCCTATTCCTCCTTCGAACTACCACGTTCCCCACTCCTCTCTCATGACCCCATTGGTATCACGTCACCGCCCTATATCTAGCCTGACTGCGTGACCTTTCACTTCAGCCATGTGTGCGCCTGGGAGTCTTTTCTGTAGCCTGCTACAGAAAGGTATTCTGTCGACCATTGGCATTGGTTTCGCTCCTTGCTATTCGTTTCGCTCCTTCGTATTTTTGTTATAATGTGACGGTTGTTTCCTAAGCCTTTGTTATAAAATGAACAACAGTATCTTCTCTGTTTTGGGGTTTTTGTACAACGTCATCTCTATTCCGGGATCCAACAACTGCCTGTTCCTATCAGTGGGTTATTTTTTGACACAAACGGTTGATGAAGGCAATGCACTCTCACTACGACATAGGACAGTAGATTTCGTAGCATCACATTGGGACAGATTTGGAGACTTTCTTTCTGTTGTTCTTTCCAACGCAAGTCGAGTTATCACAACAAGTTAGGAGTACTATCAATACATGGCAACATCTATTCACAACTGCGTCTTTCAAGAAGTATTTATTTCTTCTTGAATTCTGAATTCCTTTCTCACCATTTTCCGTTCCTATTCTTACACCGCCGTATGCTACAGCGGGCGTCAGCTAGTATACATTCATTTTGGTAAAATCTTAAAGCAGTGTCACTAAGGCATGTTGAGGGCCAGAAAACTGATGAAAAGACCAGAGCTGCCATTATCTGACCAAGATCTTTTGGAGTAAATCCTTTCTACACTTACTCTTCATTTTATGTTCAATAATCACTATATGTGCTCTGGCTCATTAGTATGCATGTTAGTATAATAGTTTAGAGGTACAGTATATTCTCTGCATATTCATATGTGAAATAAGTTATCCATCTGAATATTGACTAATTTACTTTTATTCAACTAAAACCGATTTAGTTTTTCTCAACTAAAATTAATTTACTTTTTGTTGACTAAAGCTAGATTAAAATTAACAATAATTAAATGACTAAAATGTAACTAAAGCTAAAATGCAATTTATTCAGAAGACTATGACTAAAATTAAATCAAAATGTATTGTCATAATTAACACTGACTCTAAGGAAAACAATAAGCTTGGAAGGTGAATCCTGTCTCTGCCTTGATTATAAAGCCAGAAGGAGGACCCAGCAGCTATGACATCAGAGTGGCCCCGCCTCTTGGGAAACCACCCACAAAAGACAAGGAGCACCAGCAAACTTAAAGAGACAGCACATAATTAACCATTAATAAATTCAACAGAAATAACACAAAAATACACAACATCCAACATCTTAGTCATTTAGCCACAGTGCCTGGCAGGCTGCAGTCCACTGGACGTTGGTTTCATCAACAGATCCCTTTACCGCCAATCTTTATTTTTCACTTCACCATCTTAATTTTTTTTTTTAACAAAGCCAGAAGGAAAAAATACCATTTAAAAATCTACCCAGATTCCACTAACATTAAAATAGACTAGACCATTTTGTAAATATGTCCAGCATGCCCAGGGTTTGACATCTATAACCATATTGTTTGTTTCCATCATTCAGTTTTATACCCTTATGACCTGGGGTTTGAAAAAGATCACAATTGCTCTTTTGTGTTGTAAAAGGCAACTAAAGAAGACTGGTGTTAGGAAGAGCATCTGGCCATAAAAATGTTTGCCCTAATAACCTCGAACATTTGGGGGACAACAGTCTAACCTGCATGAACCCTGAAAACTGCTGTTAAATCGGCATAATACAATTTTAGAGTTGTGGGGCATCATAGCCTAATCCTAAAGCAGTGGATGCAAGTCAGAATCCAGTCAGGACAGACTGTCATTTCAAGTACAGCACACTCAGTCATAAAAACAATTTATCAATTATACCAACACACACATCTTTATCATGCAACATGGAAACTGTAGTACTTGGAGAAACCAGAAACTGGTTGGGATTCAGAATCACAAATGGAACAACATAATGCCCAAAAATCCCCCACCTGTCATTTATATTTTTGTCCTATGTTACCTGATGTTGTCCTTGCTGCCATCTCAACAGGGTTCTTGGTAGTTGCCATGGGCTAGTGAACTTCTAATGAAATTCCTGTCAAAAGAAGACCAGGTCTTCTTGCTGGAGGAGAAGTACAATGTGTCTGCAGTCTTGGAAATCATTACAATAATTCAATATTTACTTTAGGACAGAATGGGCAGAAAATCCATGGTCACCTATACTGATATACAAACAGAGAAAAGAACACAGGAGGAAAAATAAACTTTAGATAGAGGAGGATAACACTGAATGAGCAGCTGAAACTGAAAGTATCTGTTTTTGAAAGCAACAGTAAAAATAAACTTTCAGTTCATCTTTGCAATCATATATAAACTACAATATTACTTGGAATACTGTCATCAGTTCCCATTGGGATTAATTTCTGGTAAATGGAAAGGACACTGCATGAGGTTTAATTCACTGTTATGTACCTTGAGCCATCTCACCACTCCATACCTTGGTGACATGAAAATTAGCTGACTAAAAGAGTTCATCTGTAAACTGACTGCCCCAAAGTGGTGCACCTAATCAGTAATACACTCATTATTGATAATATGTAGCAATCGAACACTGATCTTCTTACAGCAAAGTACTCGATGTGTGCCAGAAAAGGACCCTACTCACTATTACACTACCAGCCTGCAGTGTTGACATTCAGCAGGACGGCTCCTTCTTGTAAACTAGCGTGAGCAAAGATTCATTGGACTGGACAAGGATTTTTTTTTCTCTGTACTGTAATGTTTATGTTGATTACTCCACTGTAACACCATCTTACTCTACATTAATAGAAGCTAGAATTCAGAAGGTTCATCAGCTGCCATTTCCCATCTGTAACAAGATACAACTAAGTTGATCTGCCCCTTTCAACTGTACACTTGTACTTAGCCACAGGTGATGACTTACTTCGTACAAAACACGTCAGTTAATTCTTGTTGAGATTGAACAGAAGGTAGTGACTGTGACAGTGCGGGCTAGTTCCATGTTCCTGTAGCATCCAGGAGTCTCTTGAACCTTCCACCGTCTGTACTGTAACCGAGATGATCCGGACAGATGAGGATACATGCATAGTAGCAAGGGGTAAGTGCAAAAAGGTGCCAAAGTGCTTTTATTAAAAACAATCAAAAACAGTGTCCAAAAGTGTAGTGCAAAAGCTCTAAAAAGAAATAATCCATAAAATAACCATGAATGTGGAGGTTAAAATTCAAAGAAATAAATCCATAAAAACAAGGTTAAAACATGGCAGGAATCTTTTTCTCTAAAGATCGCAGTCCCTGGTGCTTCCCTTTAAAACTGACTTCTCTCCGGCTTACCCTGCTTGGGTCTCGCAGCACAGAGACGTCAACCAACAGGCGCAGACAACCTTCTGATCTGCTTGTGTCCCCATCGCCCATCCCATGGTGATCTATGGGGCTCCGCCGATCCTCCACCCCTTCGACTCCCACTGCCATCTCCAGCCTTGCGGAGGAGTCCTCCGGAGTACTGTTGTTGATCCTGCTCCCCCTGCAACCCCTCGAGTGCCAGCCACACGCTCCTCTGCCGGGGCTCCATTGATGTCCGCCAGCTTCCTTCTGTCTAGCACCGTCTCTCTCTACCTCCTACCCTTCTTCTCCATCTGTTAACCTCTGTGCTTTCTTTCATTTCCATCTTTTCTTTCCTCCTTATCTTTCTCCCTTTCATCCTGTACAGGCTCCTTTTATCCTCTGCTGCCTAATTAGGCACAGGTACGAGGAGCTGCCCCCTCTGTGGCACCATTGAGGCGCCCGATCACGAGTGTGCGGAGCAGTCGGCCAGGTACCCCAAATAACCACGGAGCAAAACACACTCAAGCACATCTGGTGCCTCCACCTTCTTGGGGTGCAATTATTTATTTAAAAAAGACCACCTACTGCTTAAGTGCAGAACCACTCTACCACAGCGACAAGGAAACAAACAAATTGAGGGTTTGGAACAAGACAACAAAAAAGACCGCAAGGACTTGACCTCAGATTAAGAGTGCAGATGGCTGTGTGTTGGAGTCCTCATAAGTGAAACTGCGTAGACAATGAGACTACAGTTGAGACGTTAAAGGTAACAGTGTAAATGAATCATCATTATGTCACTGGCTCCATTACCCTCTGTTGTCCCCTTGCTTAAGTATGCTTTTCCAAGAATAAAACCACAATCATTGGCTTCATTGTTTCCCTGTCAGGGTGACGTGCTGAACTGTGCAAACAACTAGATCAGTGCCACCCACTGCCCAGAACCACAACCAATTATTCCTTGAATTCTTTGAAATTATTTAGGAAAAAGCGTACAAAGCTCAGAAAACCCAGGGGATGGCGTCAGGAACAGGACATGGAGGAGCGGCCATTTCAGCTCCTCACTGTCCCTTGTTGTCTGCTCTCATGTTGAAAACAAACACTCTTTCTTTTGGAAGCAAGGAGACATATGCTGCCTACAATTTACAAGTTCCCAGCAAGAATCTGGATTATGCTCTGCTTACTTTAGTAACATGTACCCTATAGTCTTGCTTGCAGAAAGAATTTGTTTACTTCTCCACAATTATTAACATAAGATCAAATAAACCGTTGAGCACTGCTAATGCGTTGAGCCCCAGGAGTGAGCCAGAATGTAATTGAATTTGTTAGCAATTTAAAATTCTTTTCTTGAGGTTACTCTGGCAAGATGTAGAATTAAATAACTTGTTTTTAGTTCCCTTGCTGAAGGGGTAACAAAACTGGGGGGTGGAGAGGGGCGTAAAGGTGGAAACAAAGAAATGGTATCAGTTAATTATATAAGATGTAAAGTAAAAAAAAAAAATCAGCCTCAGCCAGGGTCTTTGCTCTTTAGTCCTTTCCCCGACGAATTACATTGCTATATGGTATTTGTGTTATCTGTTCTGAGATTCTTCAATAAAGAGAAGTGAACTGACTAGCTTTTGGTTTGAATCAGGCCTATAGTCTTGGTGCAGGCTGGATCATTCACAAAATGAGCATCACACCCCATAGCATTTTAGGGAAAGCCCATGCTGGGATGCTGGAATTCAGACATGGTAGCGTCTCGGCTTCAAGTAGAGGAGTGTAGACTGCATCCGAGCCACAGAACAGTAAGCCTTTGGTGCTTGCATAGATATTTAAGGAGCTTGCCAGTTCAAAGTCAAAAGTGAACTTTATTGTCATCTCAACCATATACATATACCATATATATATAGTGGAACCTCGGTTCATGAACGTCTCTGAACACGTACAAATCGGGTTACGACCAAAAAGTTTGCCAAACTTTTGCATCTGTTCACGACCACACACTCGGTATACGAACAAGCCAGTTTCCCTTCGGCTTGTGCGCGCCGATGATTTCCGCACGTGTTCAGTCTCCCCTGTGCAGCGAACGAGCGAGAGAGAGAGAGAGCGCAAGAGAGAGAAACAGAAAGACACACACACACGCACGAGAAAGAGAGACACACGCACAAGAGAGAGAGACACACACACGCCAGAGAGAGAGAGAGAGACACACACGCGAGAGAGAAAGAGAGAGACACACAAACACACACGAGAGAGACAGAGAGGGAGAGGGCTGGCTGCATTAGGCTGAGAAGTCAGTTAAAGAATGCCCCGAGCTTGTTTTTAAAGAGACTGATTCGAGCAGTGTTTTAACCTCGTTGTATTTAATGAAGACTCTTTTCTATTGGATTTTAACCTCCACTTCACTTTTGTTTACAGCGATCAGTTCGTAGCGCGCATTGTTGCAATGTTACTTTTCTTGGTTGTTTATTAAATTATGGATTTTTCAAATGTTCATTTTTTTTCCCTGTGCTTAAAACTCATTAAAAAAATAGTTTTTAGCGAGCAGTTCGTAGTGCTATAGTGCGAACTCTTGCAATGTTAGTTTTCTCTGTTGTTCAAGGTTTTCTCAGTGTTATTCAATGTTTTTACATTTAGTTTACTATTACGCTGCGCATTCTAAGGTATAATTAACTATATTTGTGCTTAAAAATCTTTAAAAAATATATATTTACATACAGTTTGTACGTTCTGGAACGGATTAATTGTATTTACATACAATGCTATGGGGGAAATTACTTTGGGTCATGACCAAATCGGGTTACAACAAGAGTTTTGGAACGAATTATCATTGTGACCCGAGGTTCCACTGTACAAGTATATAGATAGACAAAATGAGTTAGCTTCTCACATGCATCCTGCAGCGTCCACAAAGATACATGAAATGCTCAGGCAATCACATTATTCCTTCTCCTCGTTGAAATAATCTTTCTCAATATTTCAGAAACTTCTGAATTTATGTTGATGAACTGAACGTACCGTGCTAAATTCAGCAACACAATCCCAGGAGCAGTGTCAGGAGTAGCATGTTAAAAGAAATGTGCGTTAGGTACTGTAGTGGAAAAAACTTTCCTCTGTTTTCAAAGAAGTTATTCTCGGAGACCAGATGAAAATGCAGAACAATTCTTTATTTGCACATAGATATGCACAAATGTCACAGTCCATGGAGTCAGCAATCAATTAAAACAATGAATCTGCCTTTATCCTTTTCTGTTACATTACCTCTTCCGATACATTGCCTCTTCTGACTCTTAATATACATAATATGCATAGCTTCATCCAATGAATGAGTGCTACCCGCATTTTCTGACTCCTTTTCACTCTCCCATTAATCGGAATATTGCCTAGTAAATAGAGAAGATCTGCGGACTCTTTTATTACTTTAAGCAACGCTTTATATGAGGGGTGTTTGGGCTTTCCCATTAATTCATTCCCACTTTCTAGAGGGAGGTGTGTATTACTCATCAGCTATCTTGGTGGCTCCTCTAAGTTGAGGCAACAGCTCTTTAGTTACATTTCATTCTTATCCCTATGTTTAACAATTCATTTTTATATCTATATATAAGTATATACTTGTATTAAATTGTAAAATATTATCATGTCTCTCTATTATTAAAAAAAATCCTGGAGAGAAACAGTAGGGCGTCAAGACGTGATCTTCATGTTAAGATCAAGTAAGACAGTTAAAAGACCTGTGAGGATCTTAAACATAATTATTGTGCCAAAAGATTGACCCAGGACCGTCTCGCGATGACGTAGAACATGAGATTCTTGCAAGACATGCCTTACTTGCAATCAATATCAAATAAGACAACGGGGCAACAAAACATTCAGTTATGTGAAGGATTGGAGCACACACAGATCCAGGGTCTCAGTGCATATAAAGCGTATAAGGACAATATATCATAAATGAAACGTCGACGACTAAGCGAAGAAGAAAGCAGCGCAGAGAAAAGAGACTCAAAAGCGTTGGAGAGAAAAAAGAGCAAAAAAGAAAAAATAATCTAGGTGGAAATTCAGAAAATAAGGAAAGTAATGATCAGCCCGTAACAAGTGGAATTGAAACAAAGCATGTCCAGTCTGGCTCAGAATTAAAAGACAAAGTAGAATTTCATAAACATGTTCACAAACGTTGGCGCTATACACATGCAGTGCAGATTATGAAAGCAGTGTAATTCGAAAGGTTCCAAAAAAAAAACAAAAAAAAAAAACGTTTGCGCGATACAAATGTGGAGAAAGTTAAAGAATATGAAAGTAGGAAAATTAGAAAGTATAAAAAAAAGAAAGTAATGATCGCAGTAGTGCAAACAAATGGACATTGTTACTCGAAAAAGGGAAAATAATTACGACGGACCAGGTGTCATTGAAACAAAAGCAGGACAAAGCGAGGTCAGAAATAAAAGACAGAGTAGAAAACAAAGAAAAACATCATAAAGAGGTTAGAAAACAAAGGGGCCAAACACATGCAGAGCAGGTTAGAGATAATGAAAACTGGAATTCAAAAGACTTAAAAAAAAAAACGTAGGCGCAAAACACATGCTGAGCAAGATACAGAATATAAAAGCAGAAAAAAACGACAGTGTCAAAAAAAGAAAGTAAACATCGCATTAGTGCAAAAAAAGAGAAATTATTACTCGGAGAAATAACTAAAAGGTGAATAGAGATTGAATATATGGACACAGGTGATATGTCAGAAGTATGTAAATATTGTAAGACTTTGAAGTTTAAGTCAGAGAATTTCAAAAACGTGGTTTACCTCACATGCATTTATTGGTTACTTTGCAAAAAAAATTATTAACTGCTGATGATGTAGATCGCTTTGTCTGTGCTGAAATTCCAAACAGAGAAACCTGTCCTGAATTATGGTACTAAGTCATTAAACACAGCATATTGGGACTCGAAAGATTCCAAATATTGTTTTTACATAAGTTCTGAAATAAAAGTGAAATTAATGAAATAGCAACAATTCAAAGAAAAAAAAAATCTTAAAAGTGTGTATCCGGAAAACCAAACACAGGGGTTGACGAGCGAAGCGAGTTCTATATAGAACTTTGCTATAGATGTGTTAAACAGCATAGTGACACAGCGGCTAGTGTTTATACAGCGAATCTGCAGAGGCCCAGGTCAGGGATGTTAAAAGGGGAATGGATGTTATTTACTTAACAGAACAGGAAGGACTAAACATATTTATAAAACACTAGCTGTGTAAACCCATACTGTAAAAGCCCGGGCTCCTAGAAACCATGGATTCTGGCACTTCAATCAATCAATCGCATCAGTTGTACATTAGCGGCTAAGTGAGGTTTTCTTTTATCGGCGGTTTCGTTTTCTTGACGTGCTTGCCTCAGTTGTCTATCAGCGGCTAAGCGAGTTTTTCCTCTGACTCGTTAACTTGGGGCCGCCTTTGAACTTCATGCTGTAGCCACGCACTTTCGGGCCGGACAGACAAACACACACACACTTCCACGTGTAGACATTTACAGTATATATAAGACAAGACAATGGTCAAATTTGGATGTTTCTGGTCAGTTTCATGAAGGTTCATATATGGGTTTAGAATTTAATAACAAATGCTGGCTGGTCAAATGTGCTGTTATTTCACACAAAAGAAATAAATGTAACACAAAAAACAACATGCTGTTTGTAACACATTATATTTTAGAATAAGTAACTATATAACATATTTAGTTACTTATTTTGTAAGAAATGAATAATGTAATGAAGTTACTTTTAAAAGTCACATTACCCCATATTGGTTAGCAGACACAGACTCCATCCATTCTTGTTTTTGACTTCATGGAGGTGGCTGATGACGTTTAGTCTTTCCTTAATGCATTTGCCTTAACTGGATTTTGTTTGTGCATGTAAACACAGGGGCGGCACGGTGGCGCAGTGGGTAGCGCTGCTGCCTCGCAGTTGGGAGATCTGGGGACCTGGGTTCGATTTCCGGGTCCTCCCTGCGTGGAGTTTGCATGTTCTCCCCGTGTCTGCGTGGGTTTCCTCCGGGGGCTCCGGTTTCCTCCCACGGTCCAAAGACATGCAGGTTAGGTGGATTGGCGATTCTAAATTGGCCCTAGTGTGTGCTTGGTGTGTGGGTGTGTTTGTGTGTGTCCTGCGGTAGGTTGGCACCCTGCCCAGGATTGTTTCCTGCCTTGTGCCCTGTGTTGGCTGGGATTGGCTCCAGCAGACCCCCGTGACCCTGTTCGGATTCAGCGGGTTGGAAAATGGATGGATGGATGGATGTAAACACAGTCATCATTCCAGTGCCATGTGGGCCATGCATGACACACATTTATTTACGTGTGCATATTAATTTTGCTCTTCTCTAAGCTCTAGGCCTTGCTTGGATGAAAGAATTGTGTATAGTACTGTATGGCACAATTTCTGCAAGAAGGAGGGCATTTGCAAGCATAAAATCAGAAGTGATGACATCACTTAAAAGACATGGGCCATTTTGGGGCACATGAATATAAAGTAATTTTCTCCAAACAATTCTCCGAACAAGTAACAAAAGCTCAGCAATACAAGCTTTACAAATCTCAAGGACGACTATCTACACATTTTGCTTGCTTCTTTTGACTTTGAGATTTGTGCTTTATCTTTTGGTCATTGTTAGAAAAGGAATTAAAAACAATTAGGGGAATCTGATTCTGTCCCATTGAACAGCCCTACTCCAGCCTTCTAAAAAATAATAGGTAAACAATGCATTATTTTGTAAGGGAAGAAATGCATGCTTCACAGACGCTACATGGATAATTAATTGTGCGATCTCTCGGTTCTTTGAGGCTGGTGTTTTCATGATGGTCTGTTTAAACCATGTTGTGAGTTACTGCAGCTCTTGGAGTTTGTCTGGATTAGAATTAATGTAACAAAATATTCTGAAACTCGTATAACCGAATACAGGGTCGCAGAGGCTACTGTCTGTACTAGCAGTAGTAAGTGCAAGAACAGCAACCAACCTGCAATGGGGGCATCAGTCCACCTCAAGGCCCGCTCACATGCACACACTGTCCACACAGTACCAATTGAGAATCGCAACTTACTAACCTAACATGCATGTTTCTGGGGATGTGAGAGGATTACTGGAGGAAATCCACAGAGAAAGTTCAAATTCCACACAGACAGAGACTGGAGATGGGATTTAAATACTGGATCTGTCAGGCAGAAACACTGAAGATTTTTAGTTAGCCCTGTGCTGACCAGACACCTTGGTTCTGCCTCAAAAGCGAGCCATTGGGGGAGGCTAGCTGTATTGGCCTTGCTGAATACAAACTCATTTAACCAGTCAGTTAAACACATGTGCAGGTGTGTCTCTTGTTGACAACGTTTTCTTAAACTGAAGGAAAAAACATCAGAATAAGTTACTGATATATATATATATATAGACATGAATGCAAATTGAATGAAACTGTCATACATTGCATCAAAATTGCATCGTCTTGTATATAAACGTCTACACGTGGAAGTGTGTGTGTGTCTGTCCATCTGGCCCAGAAGTGCGAGGCTACAGCATGAAGCTGAAAGGAAGCGACTCTGTCACCAAAGTGAGACCACCAAGGAAAGACAAACTCGCTTAGCTGCTAATACACAAGCGAGATGAGCACATCGGCAAAACGAAACCTCCAAGGTGAGAGAAACTCGCTTAGCCACTGATAGACAATGGGGGCGAGGATGTCCGACTCTGCATTTCAATTTTTGTCTGACAATTTCAATAGTTTCTCGGAGCCTGAGCTTTTTACAGTACGGCTTACACAGCTAATTATCCATCCATCCATCCATCCATTATCCAGCCCGCTATATCCTAACTACAGGGTCACAGGGGTCTGCTGGAGCCAATCCCAGCCAACACAGGGAACAAGGCAGGAAACAAACCCCGGGCAGGGCGCCAGCCCACCGCAGACAGCTAATTATTTCATAATAAATTATTGTAATACCCCAGGGTGCGGGAGACGGAGGAATGGAATTAGCCTCTTGATGTTGATTGTCGATGAGTGGCTCTAATAAGGACCACTGGCATTTTCATCGCGTTTTCTGCCAAATGCTCAGGTCTTCATTAGCACCACATGCTCCCAGCTGCTTGTCTCTTTGTCCCTTCATTCACTCATCCCAGCTACATTTCATCTGAAGTCAGAGGCAACCCGTACGCCACTCCGGTTCTCTGAGTGCCGACCCAAGTCCAGAGTCGAAACTGAGGCTTGCCAGTGGCAAAACATCGAAGCCGATGGGCATCAGAAGCCAGGGGACGCATCTAATCAAAGTGCTCCTCTAAGCGATGTGTCTGTGCCCTCATACCCAGCCCAACCCAAGCTGCTTTATACTTGGCTTCTCCTGGTATTCTGGCCCTTCCCTGACAGTCCACTGCCACCTGAGGAGCACGACCCTCTGAGGTCCTGACACAGAGCTCATTACAGTATATAAAGGTAATGTTGCATTTTCAATATTTAAACCAACAACTTCACACAATTATAATTAACTGAAAGACATGTAAACTGTAAATTAACATGTAATTAACTAATTAAAAAATGATAACAAGTAGCGATACTGCAAATATACATCACATTAACTTAACCAGGCAGTGGATATGCCATATTGTCAGCAAAACTTTTTTTCTTGATACAACAATCTTTTTGCTTAAAAAATGTTCAGAGAAAGGAGACATCACTAAAGAAAATGAATGCTTACATGTAATGTTTTGTTAAGAGCTAGTAACAGAACAACATTTCTGACCAACCTTCTCCACACAGTCCAGTCCTGCACCTCCTGCCCAGTCACACCCTTTTCCTTCAAATCTTTGGCTTCATTCACTTTTTCTTCCTCTGTACACTTTTAAAAATAAATGTGCCAGAGTGGTTCTTCAGAGTATTGCCATAGGGGAATCATTTTTACTTCCCAAAAGATCCATTTACATGATGGTTCCAGAAAGAACCACTTATTTATTTAGATTCGTAACAGGCTCCATACACTAAATAACCATGAACAGATGGTAACAGATTTATGAAATGCCAAAGGTATTCTCTTGCTGCATACAATAACACACAGATTTTCTTAATCTATTAGTGTCCTGCTAGGTAGCCTATCATACTTTAGAGATTGCAGGTTTATTTCTACCTGTTAGAAAGTTTTTCAAAGTACAAAGAGCCAGCTACATATGCAAAGATCCCTTCCCAGAATGAAATGGTGCTTGGTTCAGCCATAGATCTATGAGGAACCACACAACACAATAAAGAACCATAAAATGCCTTTAAAGAACCAGTATTTTTATGAGTGTACTTCCATTCCCATCACTCTCTTGCTCACATATTCATTATCTGTCCACATCACATTCTCATACCAATAATAATCATAATAATAATAATTAATTACATTTATAAAGTGCTTTTCAAGGTACTTAAAACGCTTTACATAGTGATTGGGGAGCCACCACTAATGTGAAGCATTCATCTGGATGATGTGGCGGCAGCCATTTTGTGTCAGCACTCTCACCACACATTGGCTGTTAGGTGGTGAAAGGTTGAGAGATAGCTAATAAGAGACAAGGGAGGATTAGGGGGCCAGAATGACCAGGTCATGGTGGGAAATTTAGCAAGGACATCGGGTTACAACCTACTCTTTACAACAGATGACCAGGGATCTTTAAAGATTACAGAGAGTCAGGATCATATTATTATGTCTCATCCGAACTACAGCACCATTTTTATAGCACAGTGTCCCCGACACTGTACTGAGGCATTGGGACCTACAAACAGACCACAGGGTAAGTGCCCCCTGCTGGCCTCACCAACACCTCTTCCAGCAGCAACCCAAGATTTTTCCTGGTTGGTCTCCTATCCAAGTACTGAACAAACTGGTTAAACCACTTCAAGCTACTTTCCTGTACTTTCTTAGATATCTATCCTGCTTTTGTTGTACCTCCAATTGTCTCATTCCTTCTTCTGATCCTCTTTGTAACTCCACACATCCTTGTCAACAATACCATTTCTGCCATATCCAATTTCTTCTCCTATTCTGTTTCTTTTACTGCCCATGTCTCATCACTGTCTTTCAACGGGACATTAAATCAAATTAGCTTTAAGCATCTTACTGGAGTGAAAAGATTTTATGTAGTATTCTGCACTCAATTCTGGATTCATAGGAATGGCTAACAAGGTCTTCCTCACAAAGAGATTGACCAGTTCTGTGAGCCGTATGATAAACATGAAGTGAGAGATAAATCTTCATATGATATTCATGACCTTTGAGCAGTAACTGCAAGAAGGAGGCAGCAGATACAAATGGTTACTCCATAGGGCTACTAGGCTCACACGGTGACATGGTGAGCATCTTTATAATCTGTGATGATCACAGTGTTGAGCCACTGCTGAGATCAAAAGGAGTCCACTGAATATCTGAGACCTCCATTGTGCCTCCTGCATGGACTATACCAGGCACAGCCCACTGGCCTTGTTTTTCTCAGTTTTTTCTGAAATCTCCTAGGAAATCTATGGGAATAGATGAAGACTGTTTGAGGAGAAGAGAAAATCTAGTCTAGCCTGCTAAGTTTGTTACATCCACAGCATTCATAGCACAAGGTGTTAAGAGGGAATAAAACAACTGATATGGTTTTTCGAAACAAGGCCCTATACTTTTGTAGAGTTTGTGTGTTCCTTTGCCATAAAGAAATGTGTGGAAGGTGGGAGGGTGCCAGCTGTGAGAGATACCTGAAGTCTAAGTCATGTACCATCCTTACAAAGATGTTGTGGGCTTAATGGCTTATGGCTGTGACATGATGAAAGTCAGAAAGCAAAAGCAAGGCTCAGAACTGTCACCATAACCAAAATTGTAACCAGAAATCACAGTCAAGAAAAAATAATTAGAGGTCATTAACACTCACACCCAGAGTCAAGGTGTCCTCCGCATTGTCAGATGGGGAAGAGATGCCGATGCTGATCTTGTAACCCGTCGCTGTGAAAACACCATACCCCACTTTCATTCAACCCATTTGCCAAGCAAAAATGCTCTAAAATGGGGGTGCCCATGAAAATGATGCAAAATAATTATTACCATATTAAATAATACCCCATCACAATGGCTAGGCAAAACAGAAGTGTAGGGAAAAGAAAATATGATATAAAACCATGTCATGCCAAATATCAAGGTAACGAATAAAGAAATTAATCAAAAATAGCAGATGATATGGCTAAGGAAAAATATCACAGCTGGCTATACTAGTGGGAAAGAACACCTCATCTATAAAACTAGGTACTGATGAAGATAAAAATGGCAGGGGAGAAGCTTTCAGCCTCATTGACCTGCAGGCATGTGCCACACCAGATTAAGCTCCATTTGACACGTCTGCTCCCTGACAGTAACAATTACGTGTACCTGTAAAAATGTATTCTACTAATTAGATGAAGCAGAATCGAGAATGGATGATTGGATGGAAGATTGATGCACAACTAAAATATTTTTGCTACTGTTCTCCTTTAAAAGGCACTATGTTGAAGCTGTTTTAGGATTTCAGTGTACTAAAATTATGGAAATCTTTTGTGCCGAGGCTCAAAACAATGATAGGCAATCCACAGTGATAAAGCAAGGTCATCTTATTAGGCACTGAAAATGAAATTAATGTTTGCCCAGTTGTTTTATTGTTACTACACAGTCATCTCTGATATGTTCAGCAGGCGTTCAGAGGTTACAGTGACATACCGCAGCTAGTGTAGCAAGCTGTTACTAAAAATAAACGCTTGTTGTCACTCTGACAAAGCCTCAAGGTCTTTAATTTTCTTTCCCAGTTCAAATGATTAAACCAAGCTTACAGAGCACATATTTCATTTTAGCAAGGTGATCTGGAAAAGCCCTTCTATAAAGCGACCTGAAGAACTGGATAACTGCACCGTGACCAGGTCTCGTGGTAATATGGCTCATTCAGCAACTCCCTATGAAACAAGTGCATTAAATGGAGGGAAGGATGGGCATATACAGTACATGGAGGGGGATAAGCTCATCAACTCTTTATAGCCTTTTTGAGGGCACTGTTTGTTAGGATCATCATGCATTTTGATTATATTTAGACTTTGTGCAACCATTCATTTATTATTTGAAAATCATATAGAGACATAGCACTAATGACAGAAAAATAATGAAGTAGGTGATCTTTAGCTAAAACAGTGACAACTTGCATACATGGGCTTGTGGGTCTAGTGACCCACCCCAAACTGCATCCAAAAAAAGTTCTCGTCTACCTCTGGCTGCACATATTGATATTGCGGCCTTTTTTTTAAAACTGTTTTACCAGCTTTATCACTAATTTCAGTTTAAGTTCAACGTGCTTTGCTAACTGGGCTGCTTCACCATTAAGGCGAAGCTTTCTAATAAATTAATTTTCCAAGGGGGTGTTAGTTTTAACAAGTGTGGACATGGAGTGTGCACAATACAAGATGAAGCAATACCACACTGCTCGGGCATTCGCTCCCATCTGCTTCTTCTAGAACGTGCATCAGCAGCTTTATACCTTTTTTTCGTGATGACATTATCTACATATCTAAAAGAAATTCTAAGGCTATCCACTAGATGGCAGCACTGTAGTAGGTAGCAGAGATGCAGCAGCAGAGATCACCAGCACACAGACTCCATCTACACTGGCTTTACGCTGAGGTAGTGGTTATCTCACATGTCATGCATCAACAGGCTCAATGACATACAAGTTAACTCGTACCTCACGTTCATAGTGTTAAGTAGTTCATGTTTCTCTAGGCTATTTAAAGGCTCTAGGTTTGGCTAAGTTAGGATTCTTTATGTTCACTTAATTGTTTTAAGTATTTCAACTAGTCTTTGAGGAAAAACGTCTGTTGGTTAGTTTTGAAGATGTTCAGCATTATTTGAGAAAATGTATGTGTTTCTTTATTTCTTATTATATGCATCAATTTCTTGCTTAGTTCCCTTCAATTCCATTTTTATTATTTTTGTCCATCAAGGCAAAATTGAGATCTGAGTTTAAGGGTATTAGAATAGCCTCTCCTGGGTGGTCCTGGGATCTCGTTATGCAGAGAATGGTTACAGAAGGATTACAGGAAATATTTGTCTTACTTCCTGTCCCTTAACTATACTTGTTTTCAGATTCTAGCCAGGATTTTGTTGTTTTTAATTTGCTCATAGATGAAAAGTGTTAAACCAGTTCTGAACATTACCCATTTCTTGCTATCCGTCTATATCAAAAAATTTTATAAAAAAAAGCAGATGAACGAAAAAAATTTTACTTGGTCCATCACAAGCTGAAGTAGTGAGAATAGGAAGAAGCAAGTGTGTGCAGCTGCAGACTACACGAGCCATTAATGTCACATTTTTCGAGGATCACCACAGCCAAGAGGGAGACAGCTCACTAATCCCAGACATTTTCAGGCAGAATCCAAGTTACAAAATGTTTTTAAATTATTCTATGAATACGTTTTCTTAAAAAGGCTTCCAACATTTTATGAAAGATGTTAAAAAATGTTAAAATTGTTCTCAATTAATTCCCAGGGTACTACTACTTTAATAAAAACAGATTTGTTCTTATAGGACAGGTATCTCATCTGGAAACTCTTCAATCGTGTCATAGTTTTTATCAGGACTATTAAATCTTCATGGATATGCATCACCTTGTAAAACATGGTAACTTAAACGCAGTTTAACCATGAATGTGGATTAAAAGCAGGGTGCCAAGGAAACACATTCATCTGTCCATCATTTTCTAAGTCATTTATGCAGTAGGCATCAGAGGTAACCTACAAAACTGAATCTCTAGTTGGTTGACTGGCAGCAGACAAAGAGTACAGATAAGAGAAGAATACTCCACATGGAACAAGGTCATCATAGGCCCTAAGGAGCCTGTTCATGGACCATTGCTTTTTCTGATTTATATTAATGACATTGATTCTAGTATAGTTAGCGAACTTGTCAGATTCACAGATGACACTAAAATTGGAGAGATGGCAGAAACAGAGGAGGCAGCAAAAACAAATTCAAAATGACCTGGACAACCTTCAGAAATGGGCAAACACCTGGAAAATGCAGAAGATGTAGAAAAGTGCAAAGTGCTTCACATGGGCAAAAGGAGCATCGATTATAATTACAAGATGGGAGACACTGCCCTATAAAGGAAGCAACCTCTGAAAAGAATTTAGGAGTTTATGTTGACGCATTACGCAATGCACAGAAGGTAAATACAATGTTATAGACTATATATATATATCATAAAAAAAATGCTGAATTTAAGTTGAAGGACATTGTGTTCAAACTATATAATGGGTGTGGCAGAAGTGCTGCAGATCTTGCTTCTGGAGCTGTCCAGGCGCCTCTTGGCGGTGGCCACGGACCCCAACAGGTTTGAGCTTCAGAGCTGCAAGTCTGTGGCCCTGAAGCAACCCGGGGGGGCTGCCCTCTCATGTCCCGGGGTATAAATTGCCCTCCTCCTGGTACTCTGCTCCTCCAGGTCTCCTGGTAGGGCACAATCCCCGGCCATCCATCACAACCTAAAACATGAAACTGTAGAGTGTTTTTTCAGATATCCTGTTAGTACAGAATTTGTTTAAATATATTTGTAAATTAACGCAAGCAGAGGGCCGATATGGATGACTGGGGTAAGAGACCTCATTTGTAGGCTCAGCTGTGTGAGCCATCCTAGAAAAGAAAGGCCAGAGGCAGGAAGAAACGGCAGAGAAACAGATGGTGTATAGTGTGTGCAATGGAGGAGGCCCTGGAGACTCCTTTCAGTATCTTTAGTAAGGGCAAAGGGTCTGTTCAGAGACACTCCGATGCCTGTTTTTCAGTATAAGGGTCAAATAGTCCCAATACAATGTTTTATTTTTTAATTATGACTGTAGTTCTCACCTGAAAAAAGAATTCACATGAAAATGGAGAAAAACGGATGTTTATGTTGTTGCCTTTTGGCTTAATGCATAGAATAGACATTAAAGTCTGTTCACCTGTGTCATTGATTTTTGTCTCATGCTCACATAAATACATACAGATATTAATTATAAAATGCATTTACAGTTATGGTACTAAATTATCTGATGGAACCTGATGCTGCACACATGCGTATCGTATGGGTCTCAGTGTACTGGGGTAAACCCTGTATAACTAAAAAGTCGACTTGCCTGGTTTCTTCTAAAATTCCCTGTACACTTTCTCCTTCTGAGCCTTAACAAATATTCCCTTCGCTTTTCCTTCCATACTTTTCCACCTCCATGCCTTGTTTGATTTAGCAATAGGAAGCACTCAAAATTACATATGGCATCTATATTTAGGCCTGCTTCAGTATTACTTCTTATAAAGCACTGAGGCCACCAGAGTCCTAACAAACTGAATAGTTAGGCACTCTGACCAGTTGTTGTGCACACAGGACCACAATACGTCATTCCCCAGAGTCTCCACTGCTACCTAGGAGTTAGTATGCACACGCCTAGGGTCCAAGTATCTAAAAGGCAAATCTGAAGTTCTTGTCCACCAAGAAATCTATGGCTTGATCCTCCCTCCAACAGTTTGACACATGGCCTCTCCTGCATTGCTCTTCTGGAGTTTAAGCTATATGCTGTGGGGCTACTGCCTCTACCACAGGCACGGGGGAATCTTACTTCATTGGCATTAAATACAGCCCCACCAGGTGCATGCCCTCCTTTACCCCAAGCCACTTACTGAAGGGGTCATTGCCCTTGCCACTCCAGAGACCTATTTGTACCCCCCTAATCAAGTCAGTCTGTGATCACATACTGGCACCCAAAAGCCTTCGGTATGGACTGTGCCATGTCTTCGGCCACATCTCCTACATGCATTGGCACATCAAAAGCAATATGTCTCTGTGCACTTCCACAGTCTCTGATGTTGGTGCAAGGCAAGAGTAATGCTTTGGCTGTATTACAGGAGGCCACTGCACCTAATATATTTTTATATAGTGCCTTTCCCATGCTATAGGTGCTTGCCTATATGCTCCTAAGGCATCTACTTGTTCCTCACAACTTTAAAGAACTTTTTTGACACGTGCTATTCATTTTAGCCGTTTCAGATTTTGACTGTCAGGCTTGTACTTTTGCCTACATCCTGACCTACTATCAAGCATTTCTTTTGACTGACTTTCTTCTGTGTTTTGACCATGTCTCCTCAGTGACGTGCGGTGACGTTCATGGCTGGTGAGGCACGGACTCCTTCAGAGTCAGATCTACAAATATATGAACCCAAAAGAGTAGCTTATTCACTATTCAATTGGCAGCATGCACATTGACTATTGGTTATGATTCATATCGCATCAGTATTCTTTACACACACACAGTTAAGGTGCATATTTGGCTAAGAAAGAACGTTACAGTTATCGCGGCGAGAGAGCGTATTTGCTCTGCACCCTCCATGGGATCTAACTTTGCCGTTGCAACTTCACAATTCAAACTCATTCAATACAAATGAAAGTATAGAGTGGAGTACAAAAAAAAAACTGATTTCAATTTTGACCCTTATTGAAATATTTAGTTGTTTTTAATAGCTTTTAATTCTGATGCTTTACTCAATTTTAATACAGACTGTTCAACGGAAGGATAACAAGAAAAAAAAAGAATTTATTTAAGGTCAAAATTTAGTTTTTAAATATTGCATTGCTTTTTTCTTAGTCTGATCCCAAATTTAAATAAAATTGAAAACCGTTTATGGTCTTACTTTTATTTTTTAATGAAGTCCATGTGCCTATCCCTCTCTGTCACTTTCTTGTAAAAGTCCTCCTTATTTTCCTTTAGTTTTAAAAATCTCAATCTTAAATTTTGGCAGTCAGTCGAAACAAAAATAAAAATAAAAATAAATGGACCGGTGCAGTGCACTTGACTTTCTGATATCGCTAACATATTGGCACCTCTGCATAGAAGAACAGCAGCAACGAGCACCTGTTGGGCACACATCTGCCCCCTTCGGTGTGGCACGGTACTGTCTGCCTCCCCTTGTGCCTTTTCACTGCTGTTTTATGTCCGATCAGCAAGACTAAATCTGTCACACACATTCATTAAAGATCTTAGCCAGACTGTGGAAAGTCAATGTATAATAAACGTGCCTGCAAACATCATTTTGGTGACATACAGAGAGACAGCAACAAGCACGCGCCAATTGCATGCATCAACCCAGTGTGTGAGGGAGAGCGCAGTCTGAGGTGAGGCTCGTCTCGTTGCCCCTGCACCTCGTATTTCTCCCGTGTATTTGAACAGGAAACGAGCCAATTCAGCAATTTTAGCTATAAAGATGATCAAAATTATTGGAATGACACAGAAAACAAAGTTACAGCACAGACCAGTGGACACATTTATTTTATGATATCATTATTAGTTTTTTTTTAAAAAATTTTCATGATAACAGGTGAGGCTCTGCCTCCCCTGACTTCCCGTCCCTGTGTCTCCTTATGTCCATCTAACTAATTTGAACCCTTTATAATGTTGCCAGCAAGTCCTCCCAAGTACAGTTGAGTCCTCCATTATTAGACAAGGTCTTGCTCCCTAAGTGCTGTAAGCTCCAAAGAGGAGGAAAAGGCAACATAAACAGAAAAACAAACACACAGGAGTCGCAGCAGCTCCACATCTTGAATACATCATGATTGGGATCACCATGTTCTTATTTTTCATTTAGAGAAAAAAAAAAAAAAAAAAAATTGCAAAATTCCAAAATATACAAAAGCAACTAAATGCCTGTTTCTGTCTAAAGGAAAGCGTTTCACTAAATGTTTTTGTTTTGCAGTGTCCGTCTCAGTCTACTCTGATTAAGTTATGAGAATTTCTGCTGCAGGTAATTTCTGGTGCCTTGAAGATCATGAAAAGGCTTTTATTTCTATTTGGCGTTTTGCTTGATGTACTTTTTGAACTCAGTCCTTTCTCATTTCTATCTGCTTTCGTCAGAGCTAATTCTGTTCTGAGATTTTATGAGATTTTCATGCACACCTTTTCCTTGTTGCACCAGCAGCAGGCTCCTCTTGGTGTATCTGGAAGCCACACACATAAATCTGAGTGCCTAAAAGGACGGGAAGACTCTGGGCATGGCTTTTGTCATTGCCAACTGCTGCAGACGGAGTCATTTCACACGGCCCATTTCTGACACCCTCAAAAAAGTAAGACCTGCTTCAACACAGTCTGGGTTCTGTGTACCTTTCCATAATGCTCTGTCTAATGCCGTTTATGATTTTATTATCTTAAGGGATAATCTTACAACAACAAAATTTTAAACAAACACCTAAATAACAGGAAATGTCACTCAAAAAGCAACTCCAGCCTGATTTCAACTTATGACTCAAATGGTGCGAGATCATGAACGTCCATGCAGGCCTCTATCTATGCAGCTATCCTTTAATCTGCTTAACTGGTTTAGGGGACTGAGTACCAATCAAGGCAGCACTGGGCATAAGGCACGAACCAACCCTGGACAATGTGCCAGTCTCACAAAGCTTTTTTTTTGGGTATGAAATTCTTATAAACTAGTGCAGAGCTGGCATATCTAAATATTTTTATCTCACACAGCTTCAGGTAATTGGCCTGGGATTTCTTAGAATGACCATGTGCCAGAGTGTGGCCCGTATTGTTGTGGATCCTGCTCGATGCCCAGGACTGTTGTTCAAACTACCAGCTCCCAGCAGACTCTTGTTTGTAATTTTGGTACCAAATAATCCACTTTGGTCCTCTGTACAGACCAAGCCACAGTTTCAGATTCTTGGTAAGGAATAAAGTTCTTGACAAAATCCTGGGAAAGGGATTGAAAAGGGTTCAGGTAAACTGAGCAAATATCATAAGGGCAGCTATTGTGTATATCATTTTGTTCCACAATTGGAAAATACATTAAATACTATCATATATGATTACTCATTAAATACTATAACCTGAGAAATAAACAATAAATAATATACTTAGCGCATACTAAACTGCAAGTGAAAATGATATCAGATTTCCACAGAAGTGTTAAAAGGCTGCATGTCAAGATGAGCAAACTTGCCATTTGCTACTGTATTTATCTACAGAAGTATAATAAATCTGACAGACTATCTAGAGCACTAATCATTATTCATAGTTTAACCAAAAGCACCTGATTATACAGTAGAGAACATTCGACAGTAAACACTGGCATCTACTAAATTAGTTTTTCTGTATGCCATCTAAGGAGCTGTTCGCTCTAATCTAGTGCATGTTACAGAGCCTACAGTAATCTTTAACAAGTATATGCATTCTAATGAGAGACTTTATTATCCTGTCTCCTGCGCCCATGATAATCCTATGAAATGCTAAGACCCAGCCAATTTTGTAGGTTATTGCTCTGTAAAAAGTGCAGGAGTTCAGCATTATAACAGATATCCTTTAATTGAAAAGGTCAATGAAAAATAAAGCACAACTACAGTTTCCATACAACCCAAAGCGACTTTCCCTGTTGTTTTGTGGAAGATTAATTCGGAGGTTAAATTGGATTTTAATGGCTGCAGGGGTGCTACTGAAGTCCTCTACGAGGTGAAGGAGTTGTTTATTCCAAATCTTCACAAACTTCCCTTCATTCCCTCTGACCTCTTCCATCCCAGATGCTTTCGTATCGCTGGCCATAAACATCCAACTGGTAACAGGTGCACAAAGCAACGCACTTTTTACATTTGTCCACGAGAGGGCACTACAGCCACATGTTTATTTTACAAGCCTTCCGCTCCTCAGTCCTACTCCTAAACAGCAAGTTCCTCTTTCGCAGCAAGGCATGGAGGATGACCTTCAGATCTAAAAGAAGGCCAAGTCCTACTCATTTTAAGCCACATAATGTATTTCACTAGCTATTCACCTATAAATACAAAAAGACTGATACTTGTATATTTTAAATTAGGGTTGCAATGTAATGCGATAGCACTGCTGCTTCAAGGATCCAGCATCCTGGGTTCAAATACCCTATTCGGTCTTTGTCTGCATATTCTCCCCGTGTCTGTGCTGAGATTTCTCCCAAATCCACAAAGACACGCATAGTACCGTAGGTTAATTAGCAAATCTGAACTGGCCTGTGCGGGTGAGTGCAATTGACTGGTGCCCCAGGCTGGGGTATATCCTGCCTTGTGACAAATACTGTTAATATGGCCCTGAATGGAAATAAGCAGGTTGAAGAACGCAATGTTAGGAAAAATTAATAAATCGGCACAGTGGTGCAGTGATTAGTGCTGCTGCCTCCCAGCTCTACGAGAAAGAGTTCACATCCATGGTGTATAGAGCTTACATTGACATTCTTCTCTCATCCCAAAGACTTCCATTCCATTTTCCAACCCGCTGAATCCGAACACAGGGTCACGGGGGTCTGCTGGAGCCAATCCCAGCCAACACAGGGCACAAGGCAGGAACCAATCCCAGGCAGGGTGCCAACCCACCGCAGGACACACACAAACACACCCACACACCAAGCACACACAAGGGCCAATTTTAGAATCGCCAATCCACCTAACCAGCATGTCTTTGGACTGGGAGGAAACCGGAGCGCCCGGAGGAAACCCACGCAGACACGGGGTGAACATGCAAACTCCACGCAGGGAGGACCCCCACGTTTGGTTAATTGGCAGCTCCGAATTGGATAAGCAGGTACAGAAAATGGACGGAGGAATAAATCTCTATTTTATATTGTGGATTGCTTGGTGAAAATCCCATTTTTTACATACAGTATATACATGTGTTAATATATACTGTTTGTGCCTTTTTTAAACAATTACATTAGAAACATGTTCAATCAGATTTATTTATTTAGTGCCTTTTGACACCGACACAATATTTCATAACGTATTTAATAACCTGCAATAGATGTTTCATTCTTTTCTTTTTTAAATTTGCCTCACAGCTAAAAACAAACAGTCCAAACAGGCCATTTAAAGAGAGCAAAGAAAAAGCAGGAGGAAATAACAAAGAAGCAAAAAAAGTAAAAGAATAACTGTTTTAGAAATGACACGACAGATTAAAGGTCAGCCGGTCTTCAGGCTGTTTATGAACACTGAAGCAGACACAGACAGACACAAACAAAAAATTCAGAGGGCTGCTCTATGAGTCAGTAAATGGGATTTGAACCTGACAAGAAAAGGTCAGTTATTTTTATATTTTAAATCAAGATCTTTAATTTCAAAGATTCTCTTGTAAAAACCATAGACTTGTATAGCACTTCACTGAACACGCATGTTCAAGCTCACAAGAAAGTATTGGACACATCTGGACAGAACTTACAATACAACAAATGTGTAAAGAGTACCTTTTCATTATTATATTGTTTTCACAAGCAACTAATACCTAACGGCCCAGATAGCTAGCCTTTTGCACAGTTTTGAATGTTCCTGATTTTTATGTTTCACTGAAGGAAAGATTTTTTTAGGACATCATAAAAGATGACAAATACAGAAAATGGAAAAGCCACAGCATCTCTCCTGTTGGTCTTGCCCTGAACCCCTGCACACTTTCACAGAACAGATCTGCTCCCAGTTTCCAGTATTTTCCTTTGACATTTTTAATGTAAAAACTGAAGTAAAAAACATTCGCAAGGAAATATTACACAAAATGACATTCAAATGTTGCCTGTGGCATTAAGCAAAGAACAGTATTAGTGTTGGCTACTTTAACCAAAGCACAGTAACTGACAGCTCTGCCACTAAAGGCTACATTTTCTTTACAGATAAAGTATTTGTCCATTGTGCAATGGGAGTCAGCCGATCTGCCACTCTGGTGCTGGCTTTCCTCATGATCTGCGAGAATATGACCCTGGTGGACGCCATCAAGACGGTGAGTGAACACAGGAATATCTCTCCCAACAGCGGATTTCTCGATCAACTGCGAGAACTGGACATGCGCTTAAACGAACGAAGATAATGACTGAGCTCCTCTTTAACGCTTGTCTACAGTGTGTAATAGTACTGGGTATGAGGACGGTCTATGCCTAAAAGGTTTATGTTTGTAATGATGGTCTGAATATCACCAAAGCCTCCCGACTCACAATAAAGGCTGCTAACCACTTAATGCTCAATTATCCAGCCTGTCTTTTCATAATTTTTCTGTGTTCCAAAAGGTGTACTCCATAATGAGTAAACTAATGCTAAGTGGCCATCTAGTCTGCAGGTACAGTATGATGGATTTCTCTTTTTTATTTTGGCGGAAACGGGCTTTAATATCAATGGCACATTAAGGTGGCTGAAGCAAATTATGACAGATAAATTTACAGAGTATGGCATAAAAGCCAGGGAAGCCACTTAGTTCATTCAACCTGTTTGGTCGGCTAACAGCCAACTTTTCCCAGCCGGTCGCATCCAAGTAATGTTCGTAGTCTCCAGTTCATCTTTTCCTACGAACCTTCCTGTGATTGCAAGCAGTTGCGGGCGGCGCTGCCTTCACGATTGCGCCGACTCGAGTGACTATTCGGGCATCTGACTTCGAGGGGTCGCTTCTTCGCAGCAAGCTACCGCTCCCGTCACGATCTCCTCGCAGAAGCTTTTTGTCATCGTCTGATCGAGACCACAGTACCAGTATAACCTGCGAGTTATCTTCATTGGGCACTGGAAACGCAAACTAGGTTCTCACTTGGCCGGGAGTGCTACATTCTCGAGTGATTAATCGGGCTTGTGACTGCGAGGGTGTTTTTTTTTCTTCGCAGCACTTCGGTTCCTCTACACATAAAGGTAAATCTTTATAAATAAAGCTTTAAAAATATAATATTCTGAAGATCATGAAATAACTCGCACTCGGGGTTCGTGCATCAAGGCAATTATATGTAATATAAACGTCAGTCAACACTTAATGGAAAAATAGTTATTCAAAACCTAAAGTGTGGAAAACTACCCGCATTTCTCACAAGTTCGCAGCACATAGCCTGTTTGACAGACGCCTGTCACTGCAGTGCGCGCTGCCCAAAAGCGCTCAACTCAAACAGCACGGGCACGTCCATTGGCTCTTTGTTAGCTCCGCCCTTTTCTTTAAAATTACGCCCCCTTCACTTACCTGCACATACAGTATATATGTATGCGCGCACTGCTATGCATTTCTTAAAATAAACTAGTAGACGCAAGTGTAATAGGAGTAGCGCATGTTAAAAGGCACACTACGGATCAGGGGCTTTACAGTCAAATCTAAACTCCACAATACTCCATCACCCTTTAACTTCTGCAGCGTACAATCTTTTCCTAATTGACGTTAAAACTTTTCAAAGGCACGCACAATAATCAATAGAAGAACGGCTCTAATCTTTTCCATTTTCAGAAGCTCCCACAGACCCACCTCTGACTAACAAGGCTAGAGCAGGCAGCAGCTCAGCCCCCCCGTCCAGCTAATGAGGCATGCATTTACATCTCTGATAAACGTTCCATTTATCTGCTAGCCGCCCCTGTTTGGTTGACGTCCAAGGATAAGCCGACAAATGAGATCCTCATGGAGAAATCGTACGGCAAATTAGGCTCGTACAGCAGTACACTGGAATAAATATTCACGTTTAACACACATTTTCACAGCTCATAGTAAAGTATTGGGCGCATCTGGATAGAAATTATAATAAGCAGGCTGAAATACAATTTATTCAGGGTTTTTTTTTTTTTAGAGTGTGACTGCTACACTTTTTTTTTTCTCTATTTGCTCAGTTTGTTTGCTGCATGTAACCAGGACTAATTCAGATGAAACATCATTTTCCTGGTTTTAATTAAACTGGGGCAGCAGCATGCCATAAGCAGCCATACAATGGGGTTAATGACAACTGTATTTTTTAATGTGTGGGGCACAGCAAATTGACTACTTGACTGGTTATTTTCAAGGAAACAGTAAGAAAGAAAGGGTGGATTTTGGAATTAAGACATTTTCAACTCAGTTTGAAATCTATCCCAAAACAAAAGTAACAGATGTGTATACAATTTACAAGGGATACTTTATTCAGTTTCTATCATACTGTGTTCTGTCACATAAAAGAAATCAAGCTTTTGTGGGCTGAGCACCTAAGCAGACTCTCGGGGGGTTCAGACGTGCTTAAATGTTAAAACTCTTCCAGCTTTATTCTCAAAAGCTCTCCCTCCAGAAGCGCAACAATACAAGTAAATTATTGCACTATTCTATTGAAAGGCTTTCTTTTATCAGGCCTGCTAAACAAATTACTGTAAATCTTTTTTTCTAGTCTGTTTAGCCAAAAAACATGTCATCTCAAGTCAAACTAAATTATTTAGCTGTCACCACAGTGACATGTTTAATGAACTTTTTTTTTTTATATAATTACATCCTCTGCTTTACAAAAGCAGGCAGTTTTTATTTCCATGATTCTGTGGCAGCATGATACATTGAAATAATGGAGAAACTCTACAGGTTTTAATTAACGCAAATAAAATGTACATTCAATTTGTTGAAATAAATATTATTAAAAGCATGTTTGTTCCACTTTGAATGTAGATGTCAATCTTGCATTTATTTCATACACATTTTCTGATACGCTCTCAATTAAACTTTGTTTATATTCTGAAAGGTGACATACAAGTAGTAAAAATGAATATTACAGTAACGTTTAAAAATTAAATTAATATACTGCAATGCGAATGCGCTGGTGGACTTTGTTCAGGGTTCATTCCTGCTTTATACCCTGGATTTCAAGATATTCTTCAGTCGGTTATTACTCTAAACATTTCTTCTTCTGTTTAAATAAAGCATAATTTAAGAGTGGGATAGTATACGATTACCATAGTATTTGTTTGGTCTGTAGAACTATAGATATTGACAGAGAATACACTATACGGCCAAAAGCATATGGGACACCCTACCAACTTATTGAGTTTGGATGTTTCAGCTGCACCAGGTGTATAAAAACCAGAGTACACAGCCATGCAATCTCCACCGACAAGCACTGAGGACAGTAGAAAGAGCTCGGTAACATTCATCATGGCACATTTTCCCACAAGTCAGTATGAGAAATGTTGCTCTGGTCAACTGTAAGTGCTATTATCATGACATGGAAGCATCAAGTAGCAACAACAGCTCAGCCACAATGTGGTAGACCATGAAAACTCACAGAGCTGGGCCACCAAGTGCTGAAGTGCATTGTGTGTAAAAATCACCTAACCTCTGTTTAACTGAGTTCCAAACTGCCATTAGAAGCAACATCAGCCCAGGAACTGTGTTGGGGGCTTCCTGAAATGGATTTCCATGGACTATGGAGCAGTGGAAGTGTGTTGTCTTGAGTGAAGAATCACACTGATGGACAAATCTAGGTTTGGTGGGTGCCAGGAGAATGCTACCTTCAGGACTTGCACATTGCCTACTGTAAAGTATGGTTTTAGGGTTTAGGCCAGACCTCTTGGTTCCAGGGGAAGGGTACTGTTGGTGCAGCAGCATACGACAACATTCTAGACGATTGCATCCTTCCAACTTTGTGGTACCAGTTTGGTGAAGGTCCTTTTCTGTTCCAGCATGACTGTCCAGCTGTGCACCAGGCAGATCCATAACTCATGCTTTGATAAGTTTGGTGCGGAGGAACTTGAGTGGCCTGCACAAAGCCCTAATCTCTACCCTGCTGAAACACTTTTGTTATGAATTGGAATGCAGATTGTGAACCAGACTTTAACATTCAACCTCAGCACCTGGCTTCACAAATTTCCAGAAAGATGCACTCCAAAATCTTGTGGAAAGCCTTCCCCAGAAGATTGGACGCGGTCAAAGCCACAGTTTACAACTCCATATTAATGCTCATAGTTTTGGAATGGGATAAGCTCATATAGGTGTAATGGTCAGGTGTCCAAAAACGTTTGGCTATATGTTGTATATTGACACTGATAATGACCACCAACACATTGCCCTCTGGAATAAATACCTTCAACTAGTGAAATTTACCAGCATCTCTCGTGCCTGTTACCGTGGCATCAATCCTTGGACATCTGTTCGGTGAAACCCCACAGATTTGCAGATTGCAGAGGTTCTCCTAAGCCATTCTCACACAAAGACTAATTATAAGATTTATGACATCTCTTTAGGTGAGCAGAGAATCCAGTAAACCAGAGCTAATCAAAACTGGAGCTTTACATTGATGGTAAGCCTTAAATGGGTAGTAAGGAGTTCAAGGACAACTTTAATGTTTCATTTGAGAAAAGATTCTGGCAGAGGTATCAGCAACCTAATAGAGTTCATTAATAGATGGGAAGATAAGAAAAGAAAGCTGCGGTAAACCTTTCAAGAGGTAATGGAGGTTATCTAGACAAAAAAATTACCTCTGACAAAGGTTCTTTAATTTTATAAAAAAAAAAATTAGCAATTACAGACCAAAAATTGCAAATATTGGTATCTTCTGGGGAAGCACAGTAAGAGTGACCGTAACTCCAAAGAGTCACCAATCACATCTGCAATTGTCAGTGTGGGTTCCACTTTTAAACAGCTCACCAGGTTGTTTCTGTTCCCTGAGTCAACCTAGAGCCATGTATTGCCTAGCAGTTGTTGGCCTGCTAGTTAATCCTTATTTTAAATATACTAGGGGGCTATGCCCTCTGCTCGCTTCACTCGCCAACCCCCCAGTCCTGCACTACATGCCAGCCACTTTGCGTCTCTGCCGCTCGCGTAAGTGGATTTCACTTTCACCAAACAAGAAATCTTTTAATTCTCACAGTTACACCTCTTCATTGGGAAGAACACTACTTTTCCCTGATGGTAACACAAATTAGGCGATCTACAAGTCTACGACTTAAAAGATTAAATCCGAACAATATATTCGATCTCTTTTCACCGTCCCGTTATTTCACCGAGTAATAATTATTATTGAAAAAGGATGGCAACAATGTCAAAACTTGATATCTAAGTAATGAGCAAAAATCAGTTGTTCCCTTCTATATAATATGCATGGCAAAGCAACTTGTTAAAAGTTAAAAAGATGCCACCTAAAAACTTATTAACAAATACAGTATTTTAATTGCATCAGCCATTGATGAGTTACTAACACTATGAGCTGTCATTCCATCATGTAAATGAGAAGCTTCAAAGCCAGCACATGGTGTGCCTATAAAAACAGCACGCCTGCAATGTTGTAAGCTGAATTCTGCCTGGTGCAGCAAAGGCCAGGAGTCCTTTTTAGGACAGCAAACCACTCAAAGAGCCACATAAAGAGCAAAAAAGCCCATTTCAGAATGCAGCGCCAACGCTACATTGGTGTTAGTAGTGGGATGAAAAGACAACCTACCATCTGATCTGGAGATGGCTGGAGATCCTAGATGCTGTGATCTGGAGTGCTGTTTTTAGCATTAGAACCAGACGAAAGACAGCAGAGAGACTGCTATCTCTATGGCAGCCAGTGGCACACTTACATTTTTGGGGCCCTGAAGCACAAATTGTTATGGAGGCCTCTTCGCAGCCAGCAATGAGGTCTGGATAACCACCATTATCTTCTTCAATGGGGTTGCTCCACAACAGACCACTATACTTTATTTTTTTTTTAAATTTAAACACTACATCTCAGATTTTGACTAAAATTGCTGTACTGTCAAAGTCACTAATATAAATAAAAATTTCCTATGCCTGATAGTTTTCACTTTATGGGAAGATGAAAATTACAATTAAAAGTATTTTAGCTAGCATTCTGCATTGAATTACATTATATTATTAATATAAGATTTTTTTAAAAACCCTTCGCATAGAGCAGACACCCAGACATTTTAAGCAATGTGGACTACAGTCGCCCCTGGGGCCCCTCCAGGAATAGAGGCACTGAACTTTAAACTTTGCTAGTTCAAAGAAGGTGAGCCCGACTGCGTCACCATCCTGTCTCCATCTGCTAATTTCAACTGGAATGGGTGCAAAGACGCTGGCAAAGGCTCCTGCTCATGTAGCTGGGGAAAAGTGTGACAGATCGAGTGGTCACTGACCACAAATGAGCTGTGTGAAGCAGGGCCGGTGGTAAAACGAGGACAACATAGACGAGCTGCAATGAAAGGACAGTCTCAAAGCCAAGATCCACACCTGGAATAATGTTTGCAGTGTCAGTTCAGCAATGGAAAACAGCTGACAGAGGAGTATAATTGCAGCTCCAGGCAAGGAGGTTCGGCTGCTTACTTGTAATCAACAGATCACTGCACAGAACTGCACCGTTTAACACCTCTGCTATACCACATGGCAGTGCAGCATTCAACACCTCTATTGTGCCACCTAACAGCAAAAGCGCTTAAGACCACTGCTGATATGCTTTGTCACTGGCCTCACGACCACAAAAAATCAAAGACCACCTTTCTGTTTCGAAGACTTCTGCACTGTTTAAAGATGTTGGAAGTGGTTGCTGGGGACAGTGACTTCGAAGAGACGGCTGTGTAACAGTGCAGCCAGGGATGAGTCAGCCATAGTATGAGAGGCCATTCCATCACATAAATGAGCAGCTTTAAAGCCAGCAGCAGACCCATGATGTTGCAAACAGAATTCAATCTAGTGGGGTAAAGATGAACAGTCCTTATAAGAATAGCAAGCCCACCTCAAAGAGCCATGGAAAAAGCAAAGGATCCTTTTCAGCACTCGGTGCTACAGTATTATCAAATTTTACATTTTCTAAATTTTACCTAACAAAATAACCAAATTTTCTTTTTCTACTACTTGATTTTCAAATCCAAATACAATAAAATCATACTAGGGTGCTTCGCTCGCCATCCCCCCAGCCTGAGCTTCATGCCAGCAACTTCGCATCTCTGTCGCTCGCGCATGTGGATTTCACTTTCACCAAACAACAAAACTTAATTCTCGCGGTTAGGCCGCTTCATTGGGAAGAAACACTACTTTTCCCTGATGGCAACACGAATTAGACGATTTACAAGTCTCTGACTTGAAGTTTAAAGCCAAACAATATTTACATACTTCCGTCATATCACCTATGTCCATATATTTGATCTCTTTTCGCTTTTACCTTTTCATCAATATCGCATTGAATTTTGATTGGAATTACATTGTGACAACACAACGTACAACTGCCCGTGAGTGAATATCATTTCTTTCTCTCTACAAGAAATATGTCTGACAATAGCATTCACACAAATGAGACATGATTGAACAGTGTGCGTGGTTATGTGGGCAGGACATTTCCAAATCTTTTTGCATAAGCTCTTGTCTTGCGGGGCTTGAAATTTTCTCTCACGGGATTTCACTTTCACCAAACAACAAAAGTTTTAATTCTCGTGGATACACCTCTTCATTGGGATGAAACACTACTGTTTTTTTCCCTGATGGAAACACAAATTAGACGATCTAGAAGTCTCCGACTTAAAGTTTAAATCCGAACAATATATTCAATCTCTTTTTTCGCTGTTTCATTATTTCACCGAGTAATAATTTCCATTTGTTTGCACTAATGCGATCTTTACTATCCTTTTTTTGAGACATTCGAATTTTCGTATTTCCATTATCTCTAACCTGCTCTGCATGTGTACCGTGCCAATGTTTTGAATTCTTTACAACGTTCTACTTTGTCATCTACTCTTTGTCTTTTATTTCCAGCTCTGGGTGTGGTTAAACCTCTTGGCACAAGGATTCGTCTCGCAGGACATGAAAGTGTCTCTCTGAGAAAATCATGTCTCATCTCCTTCCAAGATTTTTTTATTATAATAGAAAGAAATAAAGAAGGTACAAATAATGTGTTTGAAATTTCTTGGCCTCAAAGTGTACCTTTAAAACCTACAGTAATTTGTGAAAGTGCCCAATGATTACCTTTGAAGTAAATATGGCCTGCTATTAGCCCATGACACATTTTCGTTCACTGTTAAGGTGTCACAAAGCAGCAACACTGTGCGCAGATTGCAGTTTCTGGAAGTTCATAGAGAGAAGCAGAAGCCATTTGCATTCTAGCACAGCTCTTCTTCAAACAATAGATAAAAGAGGACAGCGGCATCTAAAGAGATGTTAAAAATCTAAGCATAACTGCTTGTTAACAAACTTGAAAAGGGCTGAAAAGCCCTCCAATTTAGTTGTAATAGGGACAATTAAGCCACTGACTAAAATACTTTACTCTTGTTTTCCTTCACTTGTACTGTGATAAAACTTAAAAAGCTTTAAATGCACTGCTGCTTCAAATTGTTCTGCAGGGGGCAATCGTTTTGTTGTTGGTGAATGAGCGTAAACACAATAATGCTTTTAAATCTCGAGGTGCCTCTTTAAGCCTTAAGATGTGCATCAAGTATGATAAAAGCATTAATAACAGCCAAAGAAATGGATCTTCTTTTTCACCCTGAACTTCAACTGTGGAATGGTGTGAAAGCTACAATTACTGTATAAAGCATCTCAACAGTAAGACCTGGAACAAAGCAAATATTCAGCAGTTCTTAAACAGGACACATGATTCACATGAAAATAAATGAAACAGTTTCAATGAAAACAAAATTAAAATTTCATCAATACAAAATAATATGTGGTTTTGAGCAACAGTACATAACATGCATATGTTGTATTTCTCTGCAACAACACAGCAACGTCACACATTGGATCAGATTTTGCCACAGACTAACAGGGGGTCCCCTGCTTTTTGCTTATAGCACCCCCTGGCCGTTTTAAGAATTGTTCATGCACTGTAGGCAATAAGCCAAGCCATCCAGCTTTCAAGGTGCAATCGCCACTTTTTTTTCTATTATACAGACTAAAAACCAACAAGAAAGAAACACTTCAAAAACATCAAATAGATATACTAAACTTATCTATTACATAATAAAAATTAAAACAAGAAGAAAAAAGAAGCAGTCTGCAGTAGAGAGAAGGCTTAATATAATGGATTATATATATGTATATAAATTAAAAAAAAAGAAAGAAATGGTTAGGACAGGAGGAAAAAAAATTCAGTCTCTCAGAATCTGATGTAGTGCGAAAGGAACATACGAGCATTCACTGTAACTGTTAACTGAGATACTCAAAAATGAAGATCACTGGGGAAATGGGAGATAAGGAGGAAGGAGTGAAAATAGGAGGGGGTCTACTGAAGAACTTAAATGTTTACAAAACAACTAATGTGAGGTGCCAGTCTGCAGGAGAAATGAGAACAATGAAAACAATAAGCCTGGCAGACAATTTGTATGACAAGAAGAACAGTGGGAAGAAGACAGGAATTAATGATAATATTAAAACTTTCATATTACATTTCTGAGAAGGTTAAACATAACCCCAGCTACAATCAACATGTCAAAACACACAAAAAATGTACATGTACAGTACAGTACATGCATACAATTTAGAATATTAAACATATGCCAAAACCTGTCAGAGAAAACAGAACAGAACAGAAATAGATCAGTTGCAGAAAGTTTTTTATGTTTGCTATCTTAAGCACAATTACAGGTCCAAAGAAAAAATTAAAAGATAATCTAGGAATGGGTAAAGATGAGTATATGATTTTTAAAGATATTTTCAGTAAGCAAAACTCACATCACACAGGGTATATAATGTCAGAGATTTGCTCCCAAGGCCCCCCCTGCAAAAAGGGGAAAATACAGTATATGACCTGTCAAGACTGGAATACAGGGATATGGAAGGCTATATAAAGGAAAACCTCCAGAATGTGTTTATAAACTTATCATAACACCAGAGAGAGTGGGTTTTCAGTATGTTCATTAGCACATGCGAGTAAGAATTCTGCACATGTGACACAAGTTAACTTATCTATATATATAATTCTCTAAGCCGCCGCCAGAACGGGCAAGACACCCATGAAAGCATACAGGAAGGAGCCACGCCCACACCCATGAAAGCACGCAGGAAGGAGCCACGCCCACCAACTCTAAGACCATTGGATACGATGAAAAATCGCAGAACCACGCCCACCAACTCGGACGTGACGCCTCGGAAAACACGCCGTCATTTCTGTTTGTCTGTGCTACAGTCCACATGCAGCTCTGAGCCACGTTGACTTTCAGTTACGACGCACGACCACGTGCAACATCACAAACTGTTTTACACGCTACATACAGCAATTCGCATCCGTGACAAACATGCATCTTCTTAGATGGTCCTGCAGGAACACGGAAAATGTTTCTCCGCCCACCAACACTCTTTATTCCCCAGCCCGCGTCCATGACAAACATGCACCTTCTTAGATGGTCCTGCAGAAACACGGAAAACGTTTCCCCGCCCACCAACACTCCTTATTCCCCGGCCCGCATCCACCCTCGCTCTCTAGGCATTCCCACTGCCTGCTCATGTGCCCGGACGCAACACCTCACCGACCACCCCGTAAGTTGCTTTCGTCTGTGCTAGGAGTCCACATGCACCCCTGAGCCACGTTGACTTTCATTATTCTTTTCGGTTATGACGCACGCACCACCATCACAAACTGTTTTACATGCCATGGTCTTAGAGTTGGTGGGCGAGTCTCTGTGAGTTGCTCTTGCGAGCGGGCACATGACCAGGCGGTGTGTATGCGGCAGGACTATGTAAGAAGAGGCATGTTTGTCGTGGATGTGAATTGCTGAATGCAGCGTCTAAAACAGTTTGCAAGGCGTATCCCATGGGATCCTTAAAACAATCCTTTAAAACTGAGGTTAAAACACAATAAAGGAAGCAGTCTTTAAAAACCAATAAGCCCTGTGCCTCTGTTTCATTAGCGTCTCACCTGCTTCACCGATGCAGGCCCTGCAACAGTCGAGATGCTCTCTCAGCAGCTGACCTTCTCTGTGCCTGACTCCACTATAGGCTGCAACAAAATTATGAAAGTACGGGCTGTGAAAGAATAAGACATACTCCGATAAAGGTTTGGGGCAGCCACCCATATAATCTCAAAATCCTTGGCTGCAAAGTTGCAATGAAGAGTAATAGCACTGAAGTGCATACAAACGAGTCCAAAACCAGACTGAGGAATTAGGAAAGAGGGCAGGGTTTTAAAGGGGAAGACAGGAAGTGAGGTCATAAGGATCAGGGATGTGTTCGTTCTCCATTGGACCGAGCCCGGACGTGACGTCAGAGGGGTTGGAGCCAGTCAGGTCTCCTTCCATTGGCTCGGTCCCGGAAATGATGTCACAAGAGCCAGGTGGAATCTCCCGGGAACGGTCTGCAGGCAAGAGAGAAAAAGAGTCAGTGCACTCTGCCACCTCCCGGTATGTCTCAGAACTGCCGTCCCTCAAGCCCTTTAGCTGCCTCCCATGTGCATGTCTGTGACAGGGCGCATTTGTTTCACACAAGCTGTGTGTGTGGGTGGGTTGGTGTTAGTTAGTTAATTAGTTACTCGAAGGATTTCAAGATTTAATATGCAAAAGTGGTAACACTGCAAAAGCGGCCCAAACCAGAAAACACGGCTGGCAAAAAGTGGCCGACAAATTAAACGCGTGTGCATTGTACTTAATGAAAGCAGCATTACGGATTTTGCAAATGTTCATTTTTTTTTCCTCTGCTTAAAAAACATTTAAAAAGCGGCGTGATTATGTGGCGTATACTATGCCGCGGGTTGGTATGCAGCGTTTAAAACTGTTTGTCGCGGATAATTTGTCTTTTACTATTACACGAAGACAATTTCCTGTTAATACTTCGTTACATTGATATAGCGGTGTTCTCAGTATTCAAAGCGCTATCCACCCAGGGAGGAACCGGGAAGCGAAACCACAATCTTCCACAGTCTCCTTACTGCAAAGCAGCAGCACTACTACAGTGCCACAAGGCAGTTAAAGAATACACCGGGCTCGATTTTGTTTTCACTTCTGTTTACAGAGATCGGGTCGTAGATAGCATTGTTGCAATGTTACTTTTCTTGGTGGCTTATTACATTACAGATGTTTCACATGTTCATTTTTTCCCCTGTGCTTAAAAGACATTAAAAAAGTGTTTCTCAACTGTGACTCCGGAACATCTCAGTACACAAGCTATATTAAGCGTCAACAACAAAGACTCGCTACACCTTAATCTACAAGTACTGACACTTATCCCTACTAACGAAGTAACTTTCACCAGCGTGGCCTTCTTCGTCACAGACGATCCCGCTTTCAGTCACGGACAATTATATGTTGCTCTCCCCAGAGGTCTATCTTTTCATTCACTCACAGTGGTATCCACAAACCCACCCAATTTGGACAACTGTGTTGTTCAGGAAGTGTTCACCCATCAATACATAATTATGCTGCGTATGCTACACTGCGGGTTGGCTAGTAAACCTATAAAAGGGCAGGGTGCTGAGCCAGCATATGTGAACGAAACTTGAGTGGAAATCAACAGAGCATGCACTTTAGTTGGTTAATATCTTTAATGGCTGGAAGTGTGCAGTACTACAGTACAGGCCTGAGCTGAATGGCCTGTTCGTATCAAATGTACAGTATGTTTCCAACTGGCAACATAGTCAAAGTTATGCCCACATACAAGGAAACATCATGTGGCACCCATACTATATATTGTAAAACCAAAATCTTAAGCAGTGATTGTTCTATCAAGCTTATGGTAGAACCAGTGGTAACTATGACAGAAAAGCGCAAATGAGACTGGAAACAAAAGTGAAAGGAAAACTGCAAGTGAAAATGTATTTATACAACCAAAGGATGGACATTCTCTGATAATTAATGCAATGTCTTGCCCATAAACTGTAAATAATTGCTGCATTTGTAAAGTGGATACAGAAATAAGACCAATAAACTGGACTAAGGCGACATGACCATGACAAATGGTGAAGTCTGGGGAAATAAAATAATGTCTTGAAATTTGAACTGAACGAGCAGTGGTTATTTATATATTTTGTCTTTGTGTGTGCTCAGTTCTTTTCAATATGTCTTATATATACATATAGACATACATACACACATATTATATATAGTGTATAGAATGTATATAAGAACAAACCTGTGTTTGGGTGGCTCGGGTTAAGTTCTGTGCTCTATCTATCTATATCTATATCTATATATATCTCTATATATCTATATATATCTATATATATATGACATACACATACACACACACACACACACACACACACACACACATACATACAAACAAACAAACAAACAAACAAACACATGCGCAGACTGCCAGACAATAAAGATGCACATTTCATTTAAGCAGACAAATGAAAGAAAAATAAATCCATGCATACATCAAGTAACTATCTTTCATTGGAAATTCAGATTTCAAACCTTTAGGCTGACTCTCATTTCAGCCTTTCAAACATCCTTCAAGCAGACAACATCCAGACATACAAAACTATCCAATGGCGATGTGAACAGATGAAATGACAAATGGCCCCACGGGTCCTATCTACCATGAAGGCTTCACAGCGCCCTCTGGTTAGGAGTTGTCATCTTTTGGTAATGGCCGCCAAATTAGACCCTGGCAGGCTCCTACGCTACAAGGTACTCTGGCATGAGCTGTTACAACTAAAATATGATTCACATGAAGTAAAGTTATAATTGAGAAGGCAGCTGTCAGCATGCTATAGACCAGCTGTCACTCTCTTATTATCGGCAAAGCAGCCGCACACAGCCACTACATCAATGGTTTTCTGGACTGACTGTGATTACACCCACTACTCCATATCAGACAGATGACTCTGGATGTTGCCATGTAATGAGGTCGGACACACACTACTGCATAAGAGAGCAGGATCCCATTAAGAAAGCTACTCTTTTTCTATCACTGTTTCCCTTCATATCCACTTTAGCTTTCTTTTACTGTATCTGCAATTCAATATCATGCACTATAGCATACTATATGTGGTTATTTTTACCACAAAATAGTGAGTAAAAAACATCCTATCCAACTTTAGATTGTACAGTTGTCACTGTAGTGTTTTGATTGCAGAGAGTGACCAACAAACAGACACCAAAAACTCGGGAGAAATTTCAAATTTTCCAAATGCCACAAAATATCACGCTGCATTTTTAACTTGGATAAACAGGTTTATGTAAAACTGCTGTCAATCACAAAACTACAAGAGAGGCTTAAAAAAATCTCCAGGTACTCTCAGGATGTGATACAAAACTCAAACAAGAAAAAATAAAATTCAGATATATTTTTAATCTAACTCAAGGGAACACATACACTGGTAGATTTCCTACATTTTAAGGTAAAGAGATGACTTATGTCAATGAAAGCACAAATACTATTTTCAGCCTTCCTGATACCAATAAGTTAACATGTTTTCCTGAAAGATTCTTGAAAAAATATTCTGGGAGAAAAAGGAATGATCCTACATGAGTGTTTATTTGGAGTAAATGCATATTATGCCTCCAGTGATTCAACTATATCAGCTCCCTTTTAAAAGATATCTAGCAAATTGTAAGATTCAACAGCATTACCTCCAGTAACTTTCTACTGTTTGAACATGTTCTTTTGGTTTTGTGCAACCAACTCAATGGAACTCCCTAATGAGGTTCATGTGTTAACCTCCCCAAAACTTAATATTTAAATCAAAGTTTTTCATACTCTCTTGCACTGTCCCTAAGACATGGCATAAAAATTCTAATGTGGACCCTGTCATGGCATAAAAATTATAATGTGGACCCTATCATGATTTCCTGCGCTATCATTTCTTCAGATGTCAATGGTTTCTGAGTAGACTGTAATGTTCTCTCTATTCTTGACATCATCCATCCATCCATTTTCCAACCCGCTGAATCCGAACACAGGGATACGGGGGTCTGCTGGAGCCAATCCCAGCCAACACAGGGCACAAGGCAGGAACCAATCCTGGGCAGGGTGCCAACCCACTGCAGGACACACACAAACACACCCACACACCAAGCACAAACTAGGGCCAATTTAGAATCGCCAATCCACCTAACCTGCATGTCTTTGGACTGTGGGAGGAAACTCTTGACATCATATCTTCTTCTAAAAATTTCCAAGTGTTTATTAAAATGCTACATTCTTATTTTCACTTGCATTACTATTTCCATGTTAATACACTACTGCTTACTCTGTAAAATTACCTTGTGATGATGTATGCTGTTTATGGGATTATCTAATATTTATATTATAACTGAAAACCATATAAATATAAATATATATAAATATATATTATACCTACCCATATACACACAGCGACACAATCTTCATAATTTGGCTCTGTATGGCATCACAGTGGAGTAAAGTATAGACTTTCAGCTTTAGTTCAAGGGATTTAACAAAAATGTTGTATGAGCTATTTAGAAAAGACAGACATTTTCATACATGTTCCCCCTATTTCAAGGGGCTCAAAAGTAGTTGGACAAAATGACAAATCATAAATATAACGATCGTTTCCAATATCTGGTTGAAAATCCTTTACAGTCAATGACTGCCTGAACTCTGGAACCCATAGTCATCTCCAAGTGCTTGGTTTCCACTCAAGTGATGCTTTGCCAGGCCTTTGTTGTAGCCGTCTTCAGTTGATGCTTGTTCATTCTGCCATCAGTTTTGTAGTCAGCAAGTGAAAAGCATATCCAGTTGGGTTGATGTCAGTTGATTGATTTTCCCATTGAAGAATATTCCACTACTTTATATTGAAAGGCACTTTGTTTACTTTTGCAGCACGTGTTTGCCCACTGTACTGTGAAATGTCGTCCTATCGGTTTTGCAGAATTTGGTCGAATCTGAAAGGATGGTATAGCCCAATACACTTCAGAATTCATCCTGCTACTTCTGTCAGCAGTTATAACATCAATAAACACTAGTGACTGACTTCCATTCACAGCCATGCATGATCATGCCAGAAAGCTGCCTCCACCATGCTACACAGATGATGTGGTATTCATTGGATCATGAGCCAGTTCTTCTCTTCTCTGTACTCTTCTCTTTCCAGGATTCTGGTATATATTGATCTTAGCTTCCTTTGTCCAACAAAAATTGTTCCAGATATGGACAGGCTTTCGAAAAATGTTTTCTGGCAAAGTCAATTCTGTCCTTCAAATGCCTGAGGTTTCCCAGTGGTTTGCACCTTGTGGTAAACTCTCTGCCTTTACTTTCAGGAAGTCTTCTCTTGATTGTAGACTTTGGCAATGATAGGTCCACCTCCCGAAAACTGTTCTTGGTTTAACTACATGTTGTGAAGGGGACAGAGGACAGAATTCTGCAATCATCTAGCAAAGATGTCTTCTGTGGTTTTCCAGACATTTACATTTACATCATTTAGCAGACGCTCTTATCCAGAGCGACTTACAACAGTGCTTAGTAGTCTACGACTGTTCTTCAGTCTTTAAGGCTAGGATTAAATCTACTGTCATTAAACAAGTTACCGCTGACCAAGTTGTAACAAAACCATGCTAGAAGAAAATAATAGTAAGTTGTTAGTACAATTTTTTTTTTTTTGGAGAAAAGGGTAGAAAAAAAAGTATGGGACTTTAGTCCCCCAAGTGCTGTTTAAAGAAGTGTGTCTTCAGACGACGTTTGAAGACAGTGAGGGTCTCCGCTGTTCGTACAGCAAGAGGAAGTTCATTCCACCACTGAGGAGCCAACACTGCAAAGAGTCTTGATGCATGTCGTCCTCTTCTTTTAAGTAAGGGTGGTTCGAGACGAGCAGTGCTTGATGTTCTGAGAGAGCGAGAAGTGACACGCTGTTTAACCAGTGCTGATATGTAAGGTGGTGCAGACCTTCTGGTGTTGCTGGGTTCACCAGTGTGTTCCTTCTTTGTAAGAATGTACGATATGGTTGATTTGACCACTCAGCCTAATGATGGACTGTTTTCACTTGCATGGGCAGCTCTTTGTACCTCATATTGAGGGGTAACAGTGACAGCTTACAAATGGAAATGCAAATACCACACTTGGAATCAATACCAGAGTCTTTACTTGCTTAATAGTCAATGGGGGAATTAGGGCTGTCAAGTGGCTCACACGATGTTTCTGGTAACCCCCTTAAATTAAAGCTTAAAGTCTACACTTCATTCACATAATGCTTGTTTTACTTCAAATCCATTGTAGTAGTGTAAAGAGCAAAACTTGTGAAAATGTATCAGTTTCCAAAAACGTACGAACCTGACTGTGCTTGTATTGTAAAATAAAGCTTGACTAATTCCTGGACGGCACTTCTTACTTAACTATCCTGCTTAGATTCTTTATTATTGAATAATATATTTAATTGAAATTAGAACAGACTTCATTCAAATGCTTGCTTTTGCATGGTTCAGTTAAAAGAAAATGACTACTAATATATCAAAGACGTCAGTGCCTATGATCACAAAGTTTGCAATTAAATTAAGTCTGCGCATCAGACTAAAAAGGGTCCCTGCAGACACAAATGTAGCGAAACCACTGAAACATCAGCTGATAGCTAACACGTAAAGTAAAATGATTGCATTTGGAGTGCATGAATGGATAGTGAAGCTATTCTGAACTTAATGTTTTCCACCTATGATTCCCAAACCTTCCTCTGCATGTGTTATGATATGATTAAGTGAGCTAAAGATATGAAATTAGTGCAAAGATCATTACAAGCAATTAAAAAGTGTCAGTTGCATCTAAGATTAAAAACTGAACTAAAATGAAAAGTATGGGCACAGTGTTTGATCATGACCAAGACTAAAAACACTTTCAAAGGCCTTTGGACTAACCCGGCCAGAAGGAAACACAACAGATACGATGGTCGTCTACTTTTTTGATCATAAGGGCAAACTGCTGTGTAGTAACACCTATCACTCAACAACTATACCAAAAACTGTATGACAAGTAAATGCAAACAATAAATATGTTCAGAATCTGATTAAAATGAACATCCTAAACAAGGCAAAAATAGTCTATGCCAATAGACTTTGTTGTAGCATCTAATGCCCCGGAAGTGTATTATACTGAGCTCATTATGGCACACTTGTTCATGACATTGATGCTTCTGCCCTTTGATGATTGAAGAGAAGCCGGCCCAGTCTACCTTGTTAGAAAAATTTCCAGAGTAACATCAGGGATGCATAAAGACACCCTGCCAAAATTCTCTTTTTTCCTTTATAGTTTATAGTAAAACAGCCTATCATTTGCAACGTATTCAGGCAACAGGGGCTGTCATAAAAGAGTTGTCGAGAATATATTTGAAGTATATTGTGTAATTTTTCACTTTACATATAAGCATGACTTAAATAAATGATACTGTATACTGTAATAGATATTCACTTTTTTATACTTTGGGTTTGTCTGGGTCAATATCATAAGGTCCTAAAGCGTACCTTAGACTTCTATGGGCACAAGGCAATACGAATTCCTGAAGGAGATGGTCTTCTATAATGGGGTACTGCAATGAATTACTTTAAAAGGTGAGTGTAATTCTTTCACCTCAAATACACTTTCTCTCTTTTAGCTATGAACAGAGACTGGGACAAACACACAAAACTGGATGAACAGATTCAGTTCACATTCAGTGAGGTATGAATTCCAGTTCCCATGTCACAGGCTACTGGAGTTCAAGTGGAAGACAATGATTATAATGCATAAATTAACAAGAGAGACAAATCTGTGGTGAAGCACAAGACCAAACCGGTCTCTCCTTTACTTCTTCAGTAGCCTAGCTCTGTCTTTATGCACTCTACTTCATGTACTATACTTAGTTGTCGCTCTCTAATTGCCTTTAATGGCTCTTGATTTTGCTTAATTTTTCTTAACCCTGCTTTATCCAGACATCATTAAGACGACACTGTGGCGGACGACCGGGAAGCCCCTCTGGCACTATATGCAGGGGAATGGCCATGGGAGGCCACTTACTTCCCCCCTGAACACTTGGTGGCAGCCCCCTGGATTGCATCAGGGCCACAGTCGTGGAACACAGGAACTCATCCCTGTCGGGATCCGTGGCCACCGCCAGGGGAGCTACACGGCTTAACGAGCATGTCTGGACTGTGATGCAGCCACGCCCGGAAGTGCAGCCTAATTTAGGGTCAATTATCACCCGGAGTGCTTCCGGGTGGGCTATAAGAGAAGCTGACACCCACCACTCAAGGCGCCAGAGTCAGGAGGAGGAGGACAAAGCTGCCTAGGAGGAGTGGAGGAGGAAGAAGAGTGGAGTTCTGTTTTGCTTTTGTGTGTTTGTGGGACTGTGTTAGGGCTGAGGGACACAGGGAAGATGTGACCCCCAGCTAAAGAGAAAATGAAAGTTTGTAAACTTTTTACGTGTGCCTCCGTTGACTATATAGTGCCTTATCACAACACAAACAGCAAAATTCCTGAGTTAATGTTCAATAATGTTACATCTATACTGCCAACTTTTAATCAATTATGTTTCCAGATATTCTACTCCAGCCCATTATAATTTTGTACCTAATAATGAATCACCATTTAGCCTGATTTATGCTATTTTACTCCATGGACACCTACTGTAACGCCACCTTTCTCCAAACCCCGCTACAAAGGATGGGGGCACATTTCCTTCAAAATAACAGTACAATTATGCCACAATACTGCATTTGTATGTCCTTTTTGGACTGCTGCTGTATTTTCAAAATGGTAAATGTTATATCTACTTTAGATATAAACTTACAGCTGTAAAAGTGCCATAGATTAAATACAACTGTACTCCTGTTTTACACGTGCATACTATGCTAAACCAGAAATTTAAAAGTAAGGTAATGGGTAGAGGACATGCAAAATAAGTTTTTTTTTTTTTATGAAACCCAACTCTGAAATAGTCCTTGTGCAGTCCTAGTTCAATTTCTGGGGGTTTTAAAAAAAAAATGCCAGATGAAGCATGCAAGATGCCACAATGGTCTTGTGTAAAGTGCACTATAAGTAAAATGTACCTGTAATAAGAGTTTCATTTGAAAGTTTATGATTTGCTTTATAGTTCAAATGATTTGTATTTAAAAAGTGTCTAGCTGTGGCTACTTAGCACCACATATCCAGTCGTTATGACACAAAGAGATTTGATTTGCTGTTCTACTTGCCCCTTGGCACTCCATAATAGGTTCTCCTAATGTGAGCTGGGAGGATCTACCACTCAATTCTTGTCTTGTTTACGGAGTCATTACTATTCCACAGTGCTGTATGTGATTGTCAGTATGCTAAGTTCCCAGAAACCTGATCTATTACAAATATGAAAACAATTCCTAATAATAATGTATGGTACTTCTGTGTTTTTTTTTTAACTAATACAGTCACATTATGTTAAAATACAGTTCTGATTGTACATTAAATGTTTGTGAGAAAAGCAAGACATCTGCTGGTGACCCAAGCTTATTAAAGAAAGCATTTTGGTTGAACTGATTTGTTTAGTAAGCTCAGGTCTCATGCAGATAAGACACCTTATTCTTCTTCTAGAATAGGCAGGTAGTGAGAGGGATAAGGAAATAAAAGCCAAGCAGTCTTGCAAACAGAATGTATTATACCTTGAAGTTGAGAGATTACAGGAAGGAAGACATTTAGCAATAGAAGCCCAAACTCCAGAAAGACCCACTGCAAACATGAGATGCCCCATTGATTTCAGCATTTAAATCAAGACTGAAGACCAATTATTTTATCCTAGTGGGCAGCTTGGAGAGGTTCTGGTGATATTAGTCAAATTTCTATTAAATAATTGTGGCAGATGTTGTGATGGCTGTTACTAAAACTCTTCCATTCTCTTTGTGTTCTTGATATCCTATAGTCATAGTGGAACTTGGTATCAGAAAATCACAGTAAACGGAAAGTATTATCTTCAATGAGAGACACCAATTAGATTTTACGAAAATCAGAGTACACCACTATCCTATTCTGAAGCACAATGTAAAATGCGCCTGTTAACATATATGCCCACCATTCCAGTACCACCAAAGTAATCAATTCCTACTTAATATCTCTCTTTCTCAAGACTTTGCCAGATTCTGCCAGATAACCAGCAGTCTAAACTCTCTCCTGACTTTCAACTCATCCCTACTTTGTAGTGAGGCAGCTTTAAATACCTGAAAGGGTCAACTCCAGCAAAGCCTAAGAAACACTCACAGAGCCACAAGAGCTTCTTAAAGAGGGGACATGGGACTGTATGCTACCCCTATTCTCCTGACCCAACTAAAAGAAACAAATGCCTCTTAGATGACAAACACACATTAGGCCTTGTCATTTTAACACAATAGTCAACCTAGAGTGGCCTCTCAGGCTAAGTTCTGTTCCTTGTGGAGACCATATGTGAACTGCTTGTTTGGTTCTCCCATTCCGATGTATTATCTTGAGCCAATCTGACCATAAGAAGCAGTGACCTGCATGACTATCAGGGGCTGGATAGGTTCCCTGGGAGATCTAGGGTCCTTAGGGTGCTTACTTGATTATGTTGACCTCATTTGCAAGTCACTACGAGAATCTGCTAAACATATACATGTAAATGTGTTGAACTTCCTGAAAGAAAACCAGAAGAGGCTTTGCTGCATTTAGAGTTCTTAATTCCCTAACTTGCTTCCAGGAAAGCAGACTGAACTGTGACACCATGTATTTATCTCACTAGCAATTCATCACCAAATCCACTTTACAGTGTTCTGGAGGCCAAAACCTATTTGGTAAACTATGGGCATAAGCCAGAAACCAACTTGGATGGACCATCAGTCCATCACAAAGCAGAATTAATACATATGATCTAGCTAATTTTGCCACTCAACCTAATAAAATGTCTTGGGGATGTGGGAAAGAAAAAGCCCATATATACAAGGGGGAAAAAAAACTCCAAAAGACAGACCACAAGCCAACTTGGGGGCTGTGGAGTCAGCAGAACTAATCACTGAGCCGCCAGATTATTTTTAAATGTCTGCAGCACTCTGAGCTCTTTAAAGTATCCGTTTTTAAAATTGCTTACTCAAGTTCAGGGTCACTGAGGGCTGAAGTCAACCCCAGCAACACTGGAAGTATGATATTAGCCAACTAACTCCAGGCAGGGGGAATGGGAGGTGCACTACAAACAGTAAAAACAGATGTACTTGAATTTACCATATAGGCTGTTATTTACTCTTTGGTGAATGAAGTCTGTTGTGTACACCATAGAGAATTCAGTGTCATGTTTGTGCTGCATGGTCCCAGTGGGCTAGTGGAGGCTAAAGCAAAAAATAAAACAATGACACACAAATGTACAAGTTTCCTCTTTTGTCCTCTCGAGTAAGGGAATTCACACAAGGTTAAAGTCTGACTGGAGTATTGTCGTCATTACATGGCAGGGGAAGAGATCACTGCAAAGTTTTATGATAACATAAGAAAGGAAGGAAAACCATGCAATGCTCTTCTATTTCCACTTTTGTTATCAACCTGACCAAATGAGTTGCAGAAACAGCAAGTTATAGTTTGTACATAATGTGTCAGAAATTGTAATGTCAGAATCATCAAGGGAATGACAGTGTGTAAGATAGATAGTTAAGTTAAAGTTTTATTATGGATACAGATTCTTTCACCTTTCCTTAGTGTCACACAGCCCGCTTTCCAAAATTAGAAATAACAGTTTGCCTTCCATAACGAGGGACTTTCTCCTGCTGGGGATTCACTCCATTTTAGACTCCGCTCAACAGAAATACGAAATCCAGGAGCAGCCCTTTTCTTTAATGGGCAGGTGCCCAAAGGGCTAATGCTGCATGCACTTGTTTATAGCTTGTTACATGCCCCCATTAATCAATAAAGCAAATTGGCTTTAAAGGGTCAAAACTATTACGGCACTGTTGTGGCATTAGGAAGCACCTATTTTTCAATATTTGTTTTACCCTGGATGGAGGATTTGGAATCATAATGGATCACTAAGGACTGTACTGTGTGTTAAGGAGGAAAATGTTTTCTTTTTAGCACAACTAGGGGGCTTTGCCCCCTGCTCGTTTCGCTTGCCAACCCCCAGGCCTGTTACTTATGCAATATAGAACTAACTATTTTACATCTGAGTGAGTAATTAACCATATTTAAAAATAGTAAAATATAATAATTTGAAAGTAAATTATTTTTCGGTTATTCCTTGCATAATACGATTTTGTTCTGTTTGGCTGCAAATTAACATGCAAATACTTTTTAAATTTACACTTTTACTGTAAAACTTCAGTAAAAACAATTTTCTGAATTAAATTTTCATCAATATTGCATTGAATTTTGGTTGTGTTTGGACTTTCATCGTGACAACACAACATATAACTGCCCGTGATTGAATTTCGTTTCTTTCTATAATAAAATGACTTTTTTGAATTCTAATGTTATCTTTGGAGATGTACTACATTACCTTTCTTGGATGCATCCTTCTTTCTACATTAATTTGTGCGGTGGAAGACCATACAGTGTTAACGGTTGTAGATATTCTTCGGGATATTGTAAGTTGATGTATTCATCTTCCGTACGATCACCACCGACTATTTCAGCATAGTCTATTGATATGCATTTAACCAATTTGCCATCTAACTGATCGACATTTTTGACGTTAATTCGTTTGACTTCATCGTTTCTCGGTGCTAGGATTGCCCGTGTACTCATTTTTTCCTGTTGATAACCCTTCATGATGAAATTCTTCAATAAGATTTGGACATAATATGTCTTCTTTAATTAGGAACTTAAAGTGAGGAAAACATTAAAATTTATAAGAGCTGAGAGAGCAGGAACTGTGTCTGTCAAAAGCATTCACATGAATGAGAGGTGAGAGTACTGTGTGCGTGGTTGAATTTGGTTGAGAGGAGGGCGGGACTTTAAAAAATTCACGGCCAAAGTCTCATTTCGCGGGACTTGAAAAAAGTAATGTTTCGTTCTGGGATTTTTATATGTAATAGAGAAATATGTAGGCATCGGGCAATGGAAGGAGGAGTTCACATTTGGGATCTAACTTGAGGTATATCTCATATAGAGCCTCATATATCTATAAAAGCGGGTACTTCAAATAGAAATGGATTCTGATCAGTTTAATTATGTTATACCTGCAGACCAAGGACGGCTTTCATGCTTTATCCAATACAGCTCCTACAGCACTGTGTATCATTTTATATTACCTAAAGTGTAAGGAGATCAGGTAATTACTTGATTCACAAATATGGTAAAAGCATACAAAAATTATTGGGAGAACAACTGAAAAGTCCTTTTTCATTATTTGTACAATGTGAGCTCAATTCTTAAAGAAAGCTGATTTTATTTGCAAAAATCACTGGCAAGTCAGCAGCCTGCTGCACGTATACAGATTCTCCGGTTATGATCCAGGCTGGTAACGGCATCTCCAACTAGAAGGTTTATAATTATCACAGAATTAAAAAAAGAAACTGCTTCGGGGCAGGAGGGGGGGTGGCAAGGAAAGGACTGCGTGACGCATTCTGTAATAAGGGCAACTCAAAGGAATACAGTCAAGAAAAAAGAAGAAATTACATTTAAAAGTAAGTTGTTTTACTTGTGTAGAGATCAGTTATACTGTAGGTGTTTTTGGAAAGGGGTGCTTTCATCATTTGAAAGAAAAACAAAATAGACAACACGCTGAAAAAACATTCAGTGCTTCACAGACTACAATTAGTAGCTCTTCATTAGGATCCGACTGATTAACAGCACAGTTGTTACAGTAAACCATTCACATCAAGTGTGCTCAAATTGCAGTTGTCTCTTATAATTGTGTGCTGTCAAATCAAAAGCCAAGTATGTAGCAGTAAAACAAAGGCAAGTGAAAACAGGATTAGACATATATTAATATACTGCAAGGGTCTCGGGAGATCTGAAAACCTGTGACAGAGAAGGCAAATAGACATGAGAGCTATGAAAGCACAGTGCATTGCTCAGGGAAATGCTTCATTACACTTAGCTATGCTGAATAGAACATGTCCAATACGTTTAAGCAGCAATATGTGATCTGAAAAGCATACAGAGGTGCATCTTCTGCCAGTTTTCATTCTACATGGACTCTTAATCATAAGAAATCTCCCATTGTTAAATAATGAGAAATCAATAAATAAAAGACCTGCCTTAAATTTCCAATGATTACTGAATATTGGAGAGTGGGAAAGAGAGGGACTGGATGAAGGGCATTATACTAAGTGACACTTTAAGCGGAACAAACCATCAAAGGCCAATCAAGTTTAGCAAAAAGCATCAGCTTATGAAACTTTGTATTGTTTTGCTTTATGATTCTCACTAGCAAGAAATTGCTCAGGACTGTGCCCCTCTGCATTATGTGTACTGAGAAACAGGGGCCAGCTGCAAACTCCAGACCTCTGAATCAGAAAACACCAGCTTGAGCTGAAAAGAAAATCCCTTTGCTCAACTATGAAAATGGGCTTCTGGCTTCTAAACTGCCAGCTGCAAGGGTGTCATATTATGCAGCAGGCTGACTTTGCGTCTCTCATTTCAGGTTCACTGCACTTTGCTACATGGACCATCTAACTTGATTTAAGCAATGATTTGAAATGTTTGTATTAACCAATCACATTAACTCTTGAGCCCATCCTGACAAAACATTAAAGACAGATAATTCACATATACTGTACACCTATTGTCAAGTGGACTGCTTTCTAAAAAGGGCTTGTGTGATGTAAATGTTTGCAATAAAAAATTAATTAGGAAGTCACCAGATTTTTAAAATAGGAATCAGATAATAACAGTCCATAAACAGGAGAGAGAGATTGGGTTCTACTGTATGCAGAGACACCTCTGAAAAACACATAAGGTAGAAAGGCTTCTCAATGTAAGTTACACAAGTACAGTAATTAGAGGATTTGCATCATTTTTCAGGCAATGCTGGAATCCAAACATTTTTAATTTTAGCAGAACTGGAACAGCCAACTGAAAATGTTTAGCAAAAGGGATAGTAAACCTTTCATTTATCTGTAAACATCAATGCATTAAAAAATACTCAGTTATCCCAATCTACAAGGCACTTTGTACCTCTATAAATAAATGTACAATTAGCAGATTTATGTGGTGTGGGCTGAAGATGAACAATATGGCTTGAAATTAATCCAAGTGGAAACAAATAAAAGAAATGTTGCCAATTGTATCTCAAATGTTGTGGGTCACTTTGGATAAAAGCGTTGGCCAAAAAAATAAATGAAAATGTATATTTACTTCTGAACACATTCTGAAATACAAAATCCAAAGGCACTGAGATGATATATATCGTTAAAAATGGACTGGCAACCCACCCAGGGTTGATTCTGGCCTTGCACCTCATGCTGCCAGGAATAGCTTTGGCCGTCTCACACATCTGAGCTAGACAAAGCAGGCCTGATAGTGAGTGTAAGTTTCCCAACCAGTAAAGCCTGTGTTTGTGATCTTAAATTGTATTAAGTGGATTGAAGAATATTAACTTATGAAGATACTAAAGTGGTCTCCAAAAGTACTGGGATACTGCAGTGTAATACAGTATCAGTATTTTTCTTTATATTTTAGTAATCCGGCAAGGGTACAGAATGTCAGTCATGCTTTGACCTGGGCTCAGTCAATGGTTGCCACACTTTGAAGTTTATTAATCTTGCCCCCCACCTACTATTGTCTAAAAGTCTACCCATTCTAATAATTTACTTGTTATGTCCGATATGTTCTGCCCTTTATTGGTGCCCAGCCCCCTACCAGGTCGGCTTTATAATAATCAATAATGAGGCACATACCTGGGGCAGACTTGCTCAGGTTATCAGGAGGTTGCTATCACACTCATTTGTATTTGTCTGCTGCCTCGGGTCTCTTTAGTTGTTTTTTTTTTTTTTTTAAAACCATTTAGCGTTGACTTCTTTTGGGATTTCAAATTGTTTGAGTTTTTGCCTAGGATTAGATCATTACTCAGTTTATATTTCCTGTATTAATCTTGTTCAGCCTGTCTTGTGTTCAGTTTCCAGATAATCTTTTAGCTTCAGGGTTTCCTCGCACAGTTTTATTTATTAAGTGCGTGAAGAACTCTTAAAGGCTTGAAGTGTTTCAATGCTTATTTTTGGTCGATTTTGCAATCTTAGACTGGTTATTTCTTACCATAGGACTGCTATTGTTCACAGTTTATTAAGCTGCTTTCTGTTAATGGAGAATTATCATATTAGTTGTTGGGTTAGTTTCTCCCTTTTACCTAATTATGTAAAGAATCCATTTGACCAAGGTGTATGACTGCACTCAGATTACACCAAGAGATCCATTTACTGTAGAGACAGAGGTGCCAGTTTAGGTGTGGCCTTAAGTTCTGCCTTTTAGGTGGCCTCAGAGTATAATACCATCACTTTTATTTGTAGATACATTTAATCCTTTAGGCTTAAACACCATGAAATACCAGTTTCTGTTCAACAAATTTGACATCACTTAATATTAATGGAGAGCCCTGTACATATGCAATAAAGAATATTCATTTATATTTCCAACTATTTTCATCCAGTAACTGCATGTCAAGCATTCTAAAACTGTGCTTGAGCCCAGTAATCAGAAACTGCCTCATAGGCCTGGAGTTTTTTAATCTTGAGCATCTTATGTTAATAACAGGCATGAAGTATTACTTAGATTTAATTATAAAATTCACTAGATCTCAAATTTAGATTATGACAGAAGTGTCAGGTTTAAAAATAAAGTTTTCGGGTTGGAGGTTCATGTTTTTACACGGCACAAAACAATATTTTACAAGGCTGATGACCGAGGGACCATTTCCTCCCATTTTTTATTTTAAATGACAAATGGTATTAAATAGGATGGATTCTTTGTATTTCTTTTTCTATAACTGTGAACAGAATATTAATATTACTCTTTAAGAGGTGTTCTGGGTAACTATTGTTAGTACCCTAGATAACCATTACAGGGACACATGAGAACAGCATAAAGAGAGAAGAGTCTTCTATAATGTGAATATAAAGAAAAGGTACCAAATAAGGTATTTTTCACTCACACAGTACAAGCCCCTAACATAAACGGGCTGAAACATTTAAATTGTCCATTACAATTGCTTTGACGTAGTTTGTGTTTTGCTTCAGAAAATCTTATGATGGGTTAAGCAAAGTGGACATTTAGGATCAGGCAGATTATGCAACCCTGAATCGCGGGTAGTCAGGGTCACACAGTGGGCAGAGTGAAGATCTGAATCTGCCATCTTGTGGATTCTAGTCGGCTTTATTAATCCCCCAGCCACTACATGTGTCTGTACAGATGGCAAACACTTCCAGTAGTCAATGTCCCTTAGAATAATTAACATTTTATACTTTTAGAAAGCAAAAGTCTAAATTTACTGTACCATGTAAATACATTGCAATTTCTAGGACTTCTAAGGATAAAACATCAATGCACCTGCCTTGTTTTAATTTGTAAAGCAATCTGACAGAACTAATGTCAGGAAGTGCAGCTGTAGCTGAAAGCTACGTGTTCAAAAATGTTTGCTACTCACAGCTGTCAGCAGATCTTCTTTCAAATAACTAGTCCCAGAAGAAACCTTGTTAACCCTCAAACAGCTTCATGCTGAAGGATTTGCTGTCCTCAGGCTGCTGCGTGCACTCTGGGTCACACGCCAGACACAGTCAATTCACTAGTGTCACTTGAAAGAGACATCTCCTTCAGAAAGGATTTAACTGATTAAGGGAGCTCTGAAAATGTAAATATTTATTTAAATGAAAATATTTATATTCTAAAATATATTAGGTGAGCATAAGCATTTACACAATTAGCCAAAATGCCCAATTCCATTAGCCCAAAACTTTGATGTTAGGTTCCTAATCCCTGAATCTAAACATTATTTTTGCCATGGTTTTAAAACACATACACATCAGTGGACATATAATATCTTTGAGCCACTTCTCTGTCCATATAATAGTATAATATGATCAAGAGATCACTATGAACACACCGATGGCACATCTGCAGATTGTCCAGAAACAATAAATTGGCTGGATCATCTAAAGTGAGCAAAAACAGATGATCAATGAATGGAAAACAGTTATGAGGGGATTTGGGGGCTTGACAGGAACCCCAGTTTGTGGCTGATCAGAGTTATGTTGAGAAAAAAAGTCAGCAGTTTATTGGGGTAAAAACCTTCACTATCTAAAGAGCTGCATATGTTCGCTTTGTTCAGTGATGGCCATGAACCCGGTAATGACGACATTCTCTAACAAATTAAGGAAACAGCAGACAAATTACATAAAACTTTAAAAAAAAATAAAATAAAAAAAAAAATCTCAGAAACAACAGCCTTATCTGTCTACAATATATATAAAAAAGTCTAAAAGTGCAACTATTTTGTGCAATGATTCTATGTGACATTTTTTGTCACGCTTTAAATCGGGCTTATTTTAAAACCTACATATATGTTTGATATAATTCTTTTCAGAATTTATCAAATTTTAATGTGATGTTGTTAGATTTTCAGATTCTTATTCCGTTTTTAAATTGTAAACTAAAAAATATCAAGAACTTGCGTCCCGCGAGACAAGACTTAACCAACAGTGCCAAGAGATTTAACCACACAAGGGGCTGTAAATAAAAAACAAAGAGTAGGACAGTTGCTGTACAGGCTTTTAAATGTTCGAAGCGTCACGCGAGATGCAGGTTATGCGGCAGGGCAGCAGCAGCAAGCCAGCAGCTGATCGAGCAAAGAGGAGATTTAAAAAAAAAAAAACTATTTGTTTCCCATTGTATCACCGTTTAAGAGAGGGTTTCGGAGGAGGGACCGCATCTCCTTGGGGTGCGTTCAGCACCTCTCTTTACAACGTGAGCAGCAGACTGGCTGCAACTGGGGGATGGGCGCCAAAGGCACCAGACAAGCCCCCCTAGCCTTAGTATAATTTGACCATATCAGCTTTCATAACTACATTTTTTTTAATAGTTTAAGGTAAAAAAAAAATTCTTAACAATATCTGTGCAAACATCCATTAAAGCCATGATGTCCTCCATATTGAAATCTGGTAGTATCCAGGTGTCATGGCCATGTCCCTTAGACTGACGTATTTTAGGATAACCCCTTCATCAGACCCAGACATTCTAAACTATATATCAATATTTTCATTAAAAAAATGACACTGCTTTAGTTTATTTGCTGCTGAAGCTGTGATTACTATTTTTTTTTCTTAAAATGTCAAAAAAAAATATGTTTGTTGGCCAGAGATGGCCACACTTTTGCATAGAACTGTATAATGCCCATCATTATCTCTCAAACTGTATATTATACTCATTATCATGTCTGATTCCACGAAACTATTAAAAACTGTAATAACAGAAGCTGATATGCTTAAGTTATACTAAGATAAAGGAAACTATTGTTAGTCAGAAGTGTTTTTTTTATGTCTGGAGGTCAGTACTGTAAATGTATTACCCATTTTAGATAATTAGTCTGCAGTTTCCTTAATTTGTTAATATGCAAAATGCAGATATTAATAAGAAGATGGTTTGCATAATAATGAAGACACCCTAATAATATTCAGTGACTTTCTAAAAGATGTCACCCACCCATACAACTTTTCCACCACAGAATTCACCAACCCGAGAGACAGAAATGAACCCTGGCACTCTTAACACCTCCAGTCCTGTGTTCTCCAGGCTTAAGAACTTCCCAGGCAGGTCAATATTTCTGCACACTTACAGGGAACGGTCTAGACAACATCCTTCCTATTTGGCCAAAACTGCCAAATAATTGGCCAGAATATCTTTGCTTAACTCAGTCTCAGCACTGTGACACCAACATTATCAACAAGCCTTCAGCCACGTCAGTTACTAAAAGCCTGACACATTCTGACTGCATGTCTGTGATTTCTCCTAAAATGAACTGTAAGAGAAGAAAATGAGGGTTAAAAACTTTCCTGGAAAAGAAGTGTCTTGTTGGCCTTCTGAGGATATTCTCAAAGCCCGCTTAGATCATCCACATCCATCTAGCCTATGCCCTGAGCCAAGTGAACACCAAGCTATGGTCACACTGACAGCTCATTAAGCTCTCCTTACTTCACTGTACAAAACTTAGTTTCCATTGGAATGGCAAAGTCAATCACTGATCTCTAGCAAAAGTGCTCTGATGCATGTGTAAGCATCTTTATATTTTCACACAGTTCATAACTAGCATAGGGACTTGGATTCAGAGCAGGCAGGCCATTCCTCTTAATCATACCTCTACAGCGATCTCCATTACTCTCTCATGTGACCCCCTAAGGCCAATTTGCCCAGAGCAACCTACTAAAATAATAGCAGTGGACAACTTGCTAATTTCACCAAGCTAAGGTGATGCTCAAGAACCTTATGCTGCCAATGATTTTCAAGAAGCCGACTTTAAAAATTAGAGAGAAACTACAAATAAATAAAAAAACAAGAGCAAGGCGCTTCAGAACCCAGGAGTGCCAAGGTTACATAAAATCAATTGCAAGAGAAAATGGACAATGCAAACAAGGAGAAAAGCTGTGACATTTTCAAAGCATCTTTCTGAGTCTTGTGAGCGGTAACAAGTTTCGTGCTGTTTCTGTATCAGATATTGTAACATCTCTCAATCTACAGTGTGATCTAGTGTAACAGCTGCTTTTTAGCTCGGTCTCAAGGGAGCTGTGTAAGCAGACATAAAAGTTACTGGCAATGGTGTTGAATATGCAATATCATCCGGAGTACAGTACGTAATGGCTTCGACAGCAAAGCTCGCCTCTAAAATGAGTTCACTCTCAGCTACTGGGTTGTGCCTTGCACCGAGAAAGAAAATGACTTAGAGGCTTCAAAAGACTATTTGTGTATGAATAAATCACTTATTCTTCAGAGACCAATTAGTTTCATTCAGAATTCTGTAAACTGTATGTAACATAAACACAGATTATGGAAACCTTATGGCTAATTACATAAATGATACTCCAAGGAAAATAAAAACTATATTTGTTTTTGTTATTAATTTTAATAACATATTATGTCCAGCTGGCCACAGACGACCAAGTAGTCAAATGTATAATCAGGGCGGCACAGAGTAAGGGAATAGGCACTCCAAAGGCCTTGAAAAGAGAAAAAAATTAGGAACTTACAGTGGCAGTCATTGAACAGCCGTATACACAAGCAAGGGCAGGGGCCACCTTGGGCATTAACCTCTCTGTGCTGAGGAAGACCAAATAGCATTAGAAAAAGGGATCTTCTCTAGCTATCCTGTTATATGACAGCCTTGAGTTAATATTCATTGTATTTTTTTCTTTTGTCCCCCAATCCTGATGGTTTTGCTTATTCTATTCATAATCTAAAGAATCAAATGCAAAACTTAAGCAAAAATGTTACAAAATGTATGATTTTTAGATTAGACTGAATTTGTCTTGATACCTCATCGGGATGCTTTCTTTAAATCTTCTAGAATTATTCTAACTTGTAGTATACCACCACAGCCATATTCAGAAACACTGGAATTATCAGAAAAAAATCTTTTCAAAAGGGGAACAAACAATAAATCACATGATAACGTGACTTTATCTTCTTGTACATATACAAAGCTTCTGGATTTGTAGCTCAGCAAATGAAATCAAATGCAGGAGACGTTTTGAAACAATACCACACTCTTGGCAACTGCCAGGCTCCATTTATTACAAAGCCAGTTCATGCAGTCCATTGGTTTAAAATGTTTTATCCATCAGTGTGGCAGGGAGCTGAAGCCCATTACAGCAGCAAGGAGCATAAGGCAGGAAACAGATCTAGTCAGCCTGGCAGTCCATTATCTATTACATTCATATCAGTGGTTGCAAGACATGTCAGCAATCCAGAATGGCATAAAGAAGCAATTGATTACCTTACTGCCCTAAAGGATCACAGCAGCTTATCTTCCTGATGGCAGCTTCTACCCGTTTCTTGTGCAACAACATTCCTCGTTGAATGTTGTACAGCAGAGCTCCCCTCACTAGGAGCCACTTAACAGCTTCCTTTTTTCCCCTCTTTGTTTTAGCCATGAATCATTTACTCTGACTCTGGGGCAGGAGACGCAAGTTACTGAGCTTCTCTGTGCACGTTACACAAAAATAACAGCTTTAAACTTAGTGGGATATTTGTGCTCCTAAATGGTGCACCTGATGCAAGCAGGTCCCATAGAACCCCAGCATCAAGGGATGTAAAAAAAAATTAAAAAAAAAAATCCTGCTGTACTGGCATAAATCTGGAAGGCTTGACTGTTCTTCCATGAGACACCTAGGTCCACTCACATTCTGCACCTTAAACTTGTGGCTTTAGAGCAATTCAGGCTCACCATCCTTTTACTATTGGTTAAGTTCAATGAACTTGTGGCATTTCTTGTAAAATGATTCTTATTAAATTCCCAACAAAAAACAAATATTTCTATGCCTTACGTTAATTAAATCCTACTGCTGTACTAGCTTCCCCCGCACCATAAATCCAAGAATCTCAGGCCACTGGATGCCTGCCGAACTCACTGAATTTCCTATAATTCATTATCATGTTAAGTTAAAATTTCGCTACATTAGCTCTGGTAGGAGAACTGTGGTAGGTCCATAGGAGATAAGCTCGGACCCCACATCCATGATCACAATCCGATGTCCTCCTACTCAAGGAGTGCACTATCTTGCTGAAAAAGCCCTTTGCTGTCAGGGGCCCCTTGCCACGTACCCAGAACGCCCTGATGGTACATCCGCCCCCGAGCCCACTGCATGAGTTCAAAAGTCAGCTAAAAAAATATCCGCCCTTTATGCTTTTTTTTTTGTGTGTGTGTGTGTGTGTGCCCACAATGCACTTTCCTCCCTTTGATTCATTCTCTGCTGTCCAAGGATGGTGCAAGCAAAACGTAGAAACTGGCGGACGACAGACGTTTATTTTTCCAAAGCAAACATGTGCACGTTGACATATTATTTCTACATTAAAAATATGTAAATATAAAAAAGTTGCCAAAGTATTACAGATCAATTAAACACGTTATTGTGTTTGGAGTGTCTGCGCCCTAACGAACTACCGTACAACACACTTCGATGGCGCCTTTTCTTTTTTTTTTTTTGATAGTGACGAATAAGTGAACACCCACTCGTCACGTGCTAGTCGTAAGTACATTGTCACGTGCACAGCGATCAGCGCACATCTCCACTGTTTAACTTAAGGGGGAAAGTTAGCGTTTTAGCTGGCGTGTAGAGGTGACTAGAAGTGACTCGACTAACTTTTGCTTCATATCCGTTTTTTTTGGTTGGTTTGTTTAAAATTAATTTTGCAAAAGATCCAAATCAATATTAATGTGTACATCTCTTCCTCCCGAATCCTTTTAAATGTACAAAATTCATCAGTGCGATGGGAACAGGGTCGGCGCGTGGTGTACTGCAGTCCGAGACAAAGTGCATTTTTGCTGCCCATTAACCGACAACCCCCGCGTTTATCCTTACTAGGCATGAGACGACAGTCTTAATTCACATATTTTATGTATTACTGTACAGGCTACAAGTTAAAGTGCATTCTCTGAACAAAAAAAATTATTTTTTGCAAAAATATAAAACAGTGAAAGATTAGCTTTAAAAGAAAATATAAAATAAGTAATAAAACAATTATAATAGGGCAGCACGGTGGCGCAGTGGGTAGCGCTGCTGCCTCGCAGTTAGGATACCCGGGTTCACTTCCCAGAGTGGAGTTTTGCATGTTCTCCCCGTGTCTTCGTGGGTTTCCTCCCACAGTCCAAAGACATGCAGGTTAGGTGGATTGGCGATTCTAAATTGTCCCTAGTGTGTGCTTGGTGTGTGTGTGTGTGTGTGCGTGTGTTTGTGTGTGTGCCCTGCCCAGGGTTTATTTCCTGCCTTGCTGGCTGGGATTGGCTCCAGCAGACCCTGGTGACCCTGTAGTTAGGATATAGCGGGTTGGATAATGGATGGATGGACAATTATAATAATTAACGTGAAACTCTATCCGATTAATCACCGTTGTTCATTTCAAACTCCATCCTGAAAGATAAAAGGCGCGGTGCCCAATTATGAGACTTTTAGCAGACATCGGTTGTGACCGATACCTTGAATAGATTTTAGAAATGAACGCAATCTTTACAAATGACATATACACAATCCATGCTGGAGCGCCAACATTATGGGCTACAACATACTGACAATATACCTACAATAAGAAAAAAAAATTCTCAAATTTGCTTTGAATAGCAGACACAAACAACACAGTTAACTTAAACAGGACTGCAACGGCAGTTTTTAACTTCACTAATAAAGATACAGTATTTAATTCAAAGTATAAGCCTATCTGAACCGGGCTTCCAATACAACTTGCGTTAAAACTGTGCAAATCCTGTTCTCTGTAGTTCAGCACCACCATTGACTTGATGATTATACGCTTCACATTCGCGCTCTTTCTCCTGCTACAGTAATAAATGTTCTTCATAGCTGGAAAAACTGACACCTTGCATTCACTGGGAAATAATATTGCCTTATTTGCATATATTAGCAATAAGGGATCATCGGTAAATGTTAGGGCTAATCATTATAGGTACTTCGATTTCATTGGGTTTTTGATGATAGTAACCAAGTCGGTTTAAAAGCCTTATGAAACTACAAAGTATGAAAATTCAATCTCTCTCGAGAACAAAACTATCACCATTATTGTAAATCACCTTACACGCAAGTGTTTTAAATATTGAGTTATCCATATTGTCATTTCATTCTGATGTATTCCTAACCTTTGACAGAGATTCTGTTCTTTTTACAGATATTTAAAACGCACAAAAATAGTTCTGTGTTTTCTGAAATGTGAGGCCTCAAATACGTAATTTTCTGAATGACCCATTTTCATGATGACCAGGGGCCTCACATATAAACGGTGCGTAAGCACAAAAATGTTGCGTACGCCCGTTTCCAGGCTCACTTTGAGTCGTATAAAAACTAAACTTGGCATAAAGCCACGCACATTCTCACTCCAGTCTTACCCTGTGCGTAGGGAAGTTTCCACTCGATTTTGCAAACCAAGCATCAAAGCAGTGCTACTGTTTCCGTGTGGTTTCTCATTCTTTTTCACATTCACATCCCTGATGCGGCTTCATCAAATACACTGAAATTAACCGCATATCATTTATAAATTTAATGCATCTGATTGTAATTAACCTGTAACAATATAATGGTCCATGGAAGGCCAAACTATTCCATATACCGTAGCTGCTTTAGCGTTGTTACTCTCAGTGCACCATTCAGAGTATTTTAAACTACTGTATCTGAGTGTGGAATCTCAGCTGTACAACAGCTGATCGGAAAGCTCTGGGGTGGGGGGGGGGGGGGGGGGTTCCTTGAGGTTCAGAATCAGTTTCATCCCAAGTGCTATAAACGCACTCGATCAGTCCATCAAGTGCTCCAGGAAGAACTGTTTGAACTTATAAGTACAATTACCTCACTGTAAACTTGCACTACAGGTGTATTATTGCACAACTTGAACCACTTTATGAACAATTTGCCCTATCTGCACTATATGTACATGTATATTGTACTCTTGCTTTCATATTGTATATTTTAATTGTTATTGTATTTTTTTTTTATTAAAATCAAATAACATTCCATACAAGCAAGTCAAGTTTAACAAAACTAGGTTCAGAACAAATCAACCCCCACCCATGACAAAGAGAGCTAGGCCCACTGAGTAAAACTTTAATAATAATAAAAATATGTAAATAAATAAATAAAAACAAATAGAATAATATAGAGGGGAGAGAATACACTTCCTCAATTTAAATGTTTATTCTAAAATGCTATTCAATTGATCCTATCAAGTTTTGAAAAAGTTTAGTACAGATCCTCTAAGTGAGAATTTGTTTTTTTTTCCCCAATTTCAAATAGTATAGAACATCAGTTACCCACTGACTTAAAAGAGGTGAGTTAGGATTCTTCCAGTTGAGCAAGATAAGTCTACGTGCCAATAGTGTAGCAAAGGCAATTACAGTTTGTTTGTCCTTCTCCACTTTAAGCCCATCTGGAAGTACCCCAAACACAGTTGTTAATGGGTTAGGAGGGATTGTGACACCAAAACTAGTTCCAAGAACTATCTTGAAGCTCTTGATATCATTTTAAAGATGAAATGTATTAAAGTATGTATATTACATTATACAGGAAATTTTAACTTCATTTAAATAATGTATACTGTTTACAATTTAATGTGTGGGGGCAAGGTGGCACAGTGGTAGCAATGAGCTGGCGTCCCGTTCGGGTATGCTTGCTGGGACTGGCGCGACCCTGGATGGAAATAACATAACATACTTCGAAGATTTTTCAATGTTCCTTAAATGTTTTCAAGAATCGACATTCTAAGCTTACAGCTGGTTTGACATTTCAGATCTTATTGCGGTGATTGGTTACTTGGAGAAAGAAAAGGAATTGGGGGTTGGCACTTTTGAATATGGCAGTACTGCTGCAATAAAATTATTTCATCGAGGGTCGCACATGTGCCAGTACGCTATCTTGCGTAAGGCAGGGACAATCACTGGATGGTGTGCCAGCTCACTGTGCCACCATGTTCCCATGTTTAAAACATGCTTTAATGCATTTCATTATGAAAATGATATCAAGTATACATCTTAGCATTCCAAAATGTTCAGACAGATGTAATATCATGAATGTAATGTGTTATAAGCGGAGATCAGTGCCGTAAAAGAAAAGCTCATTTAAGAAGTGATTCCCACACACAATACACAAAGCATTTAACGTGCTACTTTACTTACGATGGAAAACTGAGAAACTCTAGTAAATTAAACATTGATTTTAAGATGAAGTTTACAACGTTCTGCTTTAATGACAATATACACTACAAGATTAGAATGGAAATTTCGAAATTAAAGACATTTTAACCTTTTTTCTTCAGTGTCCCTGTTTTTTTTCTTTTCTCTGTACCCTAATATGCTTTCGTACGGTGGGCTACGAGTTGCCTTTTCACGACAACTTTGATATCTGAACACTTCTTTGTTTTACTTCAAGCACTGTGCAACTTTCTGAACTTAAACTTTCGAGTGTCTCCGCCGCTCTGTATCACTTGATAAACTTCCTTTTGTTGTTTATACTACTGCTTAATCCAACAAATAGCACTTTTTTCATGCATTCACCGAAATTCTGTTTTTCCACATGCTTCTACCATTGTCTTTTAACCAAAATGGAAAAGGTGATACTGTATTTGGATTGATTTGCATATTAAAATATGCAAAATTACGGGAGTAGTCGGGGTGGGACGGCAGGCACGCACGTGCTTTACTTTTCAAGCTGACTGGGATTTATGTAGCAGAATTGCGTGGAAGTTGACTTGCGCACGGTTTTGTGCATCTGATTTTTTTTGTGCATAAGCACATTTCCACTTTTGTCCATACGCCATGTTTTAGTGCGAGTTCTACGCATGGCGTTATGCATCAGGCCCCAGATGTTTATGTTCAAAAACACAGCACAATGTTGGATAACATGATGTTTGTAATGGTAATTGCATGCGCGCATGGAAAGTGAGCACATATGTTTTTGTGCATGTGTGAGAATAGCGTGCACTTGAGTGTTGTGTTTTTTGAGACTTGAAAATAAAGAGCATTCTAGCAAGTGAGAAATGGTGTACTTTGTAGACACAACATTTGATGACGAGAATGGCTGAACTTTCGCTGCCACCACCGCCTCCTTTCTTACCTTTACCTGGTGAACCTTCGGTGCCTTGGACTCGCTGGTTTGGATCTTTTCAAACTTATCTGATCGCGCTTGGCTTGGACTCCATACCTGACGTACGCTGAGTCAGCTGCCCCAGTCTTGCAAGCGCGGAGAAACCCCAACATTTCGGGACAATATTGTGGGAGTTGTGGATCTAACCATCACCAGCACAGGGACTCAAGTTGTCCAGCAAGAGGTCAGCGATGTAGAAAATGCAACAAATTAAACCATTTTGCAAGATGCTGTTGTTCGTCCCAAGTGCCTGCATCTGGGCAGCCCTCACCTTCACATTCAGCACCAGCATCTATCCATTCAGTGCAGTCTCTTTCTTCTAACTTCAAGACTTGTGCAGTATATATACAGGATGTGTGCATACCTTTGCTTTTGGATACGGGCGCTAAAGTGTCTCTTCTTAATTATGCTACATACAAGCAGTTTTATTCTCACTTACCTTTGCAGAGGCCATCTATAGCTCTGGCTGGTTATGGGCATACTAAGATTGATGTTCTGGGGACGTTGCTGTTACATGTTCGTTATGGAACAAGATCTCTTTCTGAATTTTGCTTTTATGTTACAAAGCAAGGAGCCAATATTCTGGGTATTGACCTTTTCCTCAGACTCAGATTTACTGTTCTCGATTACGATGGTGCAGAAATCATGCAAGTCACTTCTCCATGGGTGCAGAAATGGCCTGCCCTGTTTAATGGCCTAGGGTGCCTATTGGAGTTTGTGCACAAGCCCAGACTTAATCCGTCCATACCTCCTGTCATTCAGCCACTGCGCCGAACACCACTAGCACTGAGAGATGATGTTACTGCACAGCTGAAACAGCTTCAGGAGGAAGGGATTATAGAACCAGTTAGTGCATCGCCCTGGATCTCTAATCTAGTAACTACTCGTAAAAATTCAGGTGGGTTGCATCTTTGTATTGACCTTCATGCAGTTAACAAGGCTGTGGTCCCAGACTGATACCCACTACCAACAGTTGAGGAGATTACATCTCAATTTCATGGTTCCACTATTTTCACTAAACGACTTACGACAAGGCTACCTGCAGATACCACTACATCCTGATAGTAGGGATCTCACTGTATTTGTCACACACCTTGGGGTGTTCCGTTATACCCATATGCCATCTGGGCTTTGCTCAGCGCCCAGCTGTTTTCAGAAAATAATGTCATCACTCTTTGCTGGGATGTCAGGAGTATGTGTGTATCTGGAGACAACGTAGTGCATGGACCAACACTCTTTGTCCATAATGAAAGGCTACAACGTGTGTTACAGCAGCTTACAAAACACAACCTCACCTTAAATGAAGAGAAGTGTATCTTTGCAGCATCAGAAATTGATTTTGTTGGGTTCCACTTATCAGCTGAAGGTATTAAACCCTTGCAGTCCAATGTGGATGCTGTTTGCAGTCTTCCTGAACCCATTTCAGCTGCACAAGTTGCTTCATTTTTAGGCATGACATCTTATTACTTACGCTTCCTGCCACAATATTCAGCTATCACAACCCCACTATGCGAGCTCATAAAAAAGGATGCACCCTGGGATTGGACCTCTGCATGCACTGATGTATTCCATTTCCTGAAACAACAACTCACGACTGCACCAGTTCTCTCTCATTTTAACCCAGAGGGTATGGCAATTGTTACTTGTGATGCCTCTGCCTTGGCATTGGGAGCTGTTTTGTCACAGATGGAAGAAGGGGTGGAAAAGCCAGTTGCATTTGCCTCCAGAGCACTAAGCCTGACTGAACAAAAATACTCTGCAGGGGAACGTGAAGCTTTAGCATGCATTTGGGCTTGTGAGCGATGGCATATTTATTTGTATGGAAGACCATTCATTCTGAGGACAGACCATCAGGCTCTCACTTCTTTGCTATCAACATCTGGAACAGGACACAAGCCCCTCCGGTTACATAGGTGGTCCGATTGTTTACAACAATATAATTTCCAACTGGAGTTTAAGCCAGGATGGGAAAATGTAGAAGCTGACCTACTGTCATGCTTTATACCAGCACTGGAGCCACTTCACAACCAAGCTGCTGCCACAGACAATGACCTAATTCAGCTGCTGCATGGACCACTACAGGATATTGTATCACTTACAGAGCTTCAGAAGAGGATACTGTTTTCAAATTATTACGCACTTAGAGAGGGCTGGCCCAAACATGTATCCGATGAGCTGATCCCATTTGCATGTGTAAAAGAGGAACTATCATGTTGGAATGACACCTGCATTGCTCGGGGTTATTGTGCTGTGGTGCCACAAAGTTTGCGGTCTCATATTTTGGCGATGAGTTATGAGGGTCACCTAGGAATTGTCAAAATGAAACAGAGGTGCCGAGATCGGGTATGGTGGCCAGGTATTGACAATGATATAGAAGTCCTTGTTAAGGATTGCTCTGCTTGTCTAGTTAGTGGAAAAACAGGGTTACCTACTCCTCCACCACTTCAGCCCCTTCAGTGGCCAGCATACTCATGGGAGCACCTGCAGCTAGACGTTTATGGTGAACTTCACAGCACTCCTCCCCATCATCGTTTTCTTGTGGTTATATATGATCTGCACTCTAAGTGGCCTGAAGTTGCTCCGGTGAGTGCAGTCACTTCAAAGACTGTGATCAACGTACTGGAGGCTCTGATAGCCCGTTTCGAAGTTCCATGTGTAATCACAACTGACAATGGGCCTCAATTTATCTCAGCAAAATGCACATCATTCCTAAAGAATCATGGCATTGAACACCACAAGACAGCTTATTATAACCCACAGGCAAATGGAGGGGTAGAGAGATTTAATCAGTCACTTAAAAATGGTATCCGGGCACATCTTGCTCAAGGAGGTTGAAATTTTTATACTGCCCGCAACCAAACCCTACTTCACTACCGGGCAACTCAACACTCAACCACTGGGATCACCAGCTAAGTTAATGATGGGTCGGGAACTCCCACTTCCACTAGATCGTCTTTGCCCAATGGCTTTAAGTCATTCTGCACCCTCAGCAGAATGAGTTTCATAGTACCCATTTTAGATTAGCAGCTCCATCAGATGACAGCTGTAGCAATGCATCTGAAGTGGCACTCCAGATCTCCCAACCATCAGTTGCTCAACAGCAACGACCACAGCGGGTCCGTCAACGTCCAGGTCATTTACGGGATTTTTGTCACATCCTATAATACTTGACTTTTGGGGGGGGGGGGGGGGGATGTTGGATAACATTATGTTTGTAATGGTAATTGAGCACATCTGTTTCTGCCCATGTGCGAGAATAGCGTGCACTTTCGAGTGTTGTGTTTTTCGAGACTTGAAAATAAAGAGTATTCTAGCAAGTGAGAAACTGTGTATTTTGTAGACACAACACACAAGTCATTGATACAGCCAACAATGTGGTGGACCAGATTAAATCGATGAGCAGTTTGGGGGTCCCTTTTGAGTTTTTTGCGCCCTAATAAAATACACAAGTACTTCTTGGTCGGGGTCCCCTTCCCGTTTCGGCCAGCTAAAACGGGACATTTTTGTTAAATTCCGGGATAGTGATTAAAACGCGAGGTCTGGTCACACTATATGCAAAACTGTGGTTTAAGCATTTTAAAGGTCGAGAGGCACGTTAGATTACGGAAATATAGTAACTGGGTTTACTGGCTGGGGACAGCAACCTGGAAATCGAAGTACACCACCCCAGTTTCTTCTCATTGGCACCCTGCGTTTCTATTGTTGTGTAATCCATATTGATTTTCAACGTATAGATAAAAGGAATGCCGCATAAACAGTACAGTAAAATTGTGATAATGTCCATATAATTTCGATTCAAAAATTGAAACGCGGGTCCCGTATTTCTACATCGGATTTAGTATTACATGCGAAAGTGGTCTAAAACCGATCTCGAATGCTACGTGTCCTTTTTTGCCTTACACACACAGGATTGCATCTGTGCAACATATCTGTGTAAAAATGATACTTGAATGAGCGGCAGGGTGAATTTAGACACTGCAGAATCTCGCGAGCACGGTGCATGCGGGTGTTTGCGAGAATGGTGCCGCGCGCGGGAGTCGGCAAGGGAAACCGAGAGACCAGACATTCCGTAGCACGGCCTGTAATCAGAAGTGCACAAGTAAAACCGACATAGCGGCAGCACTGGACCTGCGTGGTCTTTGATTCTGCAGCCAATACGAAGCGAAATCAATCGGATACAAAATCAGACGTTGCCAGGAATCACTGTCGGGATAGGTTCATTACCAAGAGAAACAGGGCGCCAGGCCTAAAGGAAAATCAAGTACACAATTACCGCTTATTCCAAGTTTCATAATATATGTATCGTTCAGTATCAGCCACGACGGTAAATGTAAAACGACTGTCAATACGTTGTAGAATGAGTTAATCAGTCTAGCGAGCATTGGCGAGCGGGTATAAAGCGTTACCGTAAGGTGATGCGGCGGCTCTGTAGAGTCTCTTGTGACTCCATGTGGAAAGCAGATTGCCATTGAACAGTGATTAGTTGCTTTCAGTATTATGTTTACAATGTCAAACGTCACGACATCTTTACTTTTGTACAGATAATAATACATATATATTTGTTCAGCTGTACAGATTGTTTTAATTTAAGCATTTCCCCCAGGATTATGCTTGGCTGCAATTAAAATCAACAGTTTACATCAATTTTTAAATCGCTTTAGCAGATATTTTTACAGGATGTGTGCATGAATTCAGCAAGTGTCTGCGTTTTGACAAAATTTATCTTGCAGTAAGAAAGCTGAAACAACTAAACGTTCTTTCATTTTTACGTTAAGAATTAATATTTGCAAGTAACATTTAGTAAAAGAGAAAGTAAAGTTGCAGTTATTTGATAGCCTTGGCCTATTGATGTGACAAAAATGTCTTAATTAATAGGCAGACACCATGAGTGCATATACTGTAGAAGCAAAGACCAAAAAATGAGTTATGCCCTTTTTTTCCTTTTAGGATGGCTTGGAAGTCAGTTCGTGAAGAGACTTGGATGAGTGGCGAGTACGAGACACCAAGCCTTTCTGCCCTTGAGCACTTGCTGTGGCTTAATAAGCATTCAACGGGGCACGTCCATGAAGTTTGGCCAAATCTATACATAGGAGATGAGTATGTACTATAGGTGAAAAAGAGACTGTAGTTTTTGCATTATTTACATATTAATCAATGTAAATCTGCGATATTTTTATTTACGTTTCTTTTATTATTTGACTAAAATACACTAGGTTTTATACAGAAATCTAAAAATGTAGAAATACTGTTTGACACCAAATAATAAGCAGGTTAGGAAAATGGATGGATGTATGCAGATGCGTGCAACTGTGCTGAACAACTAAATGTTATACTTTCACAAACTCTACTTTTAGTCTAATGTGAGCCCACATTTTCTGCGAATTGTACAAACCCTGATATGACATTAGAAATGCAGTGTAACCTTACACTTTTACGTGACCTCAGTCCCAAACAGTACAATGTGAAAAATTACATTTTTACATCTCCTTAAATGGTAAGTACTGTCATTTTAATGGGTCTAAAGTATGTATTTTGTACAATGTGTGCATGTGTTTTAGTGTTTTTCTTTTATTCTGGTTTTCATCTCAGGTACACAGCACGAGATAAAACTGAGCTGCTCAGTCTTGGCATCACTCACATTGTTAATGCTGCTCATGGAAGGTATCACGTTAACACTGGAGCAGGTTACTATAGTGACATGTATATAGATTACTATGGCGTGGAGGCAGACGATGACCCGGAGTTTGACCTTAGTCCATACTTCCACCCAACTGCTAAATTTATCAGGGCAGGACTTAATTCACCAAAGGGTAAGTGTTTGGAAAGCAAACATTAAAACATAAAGATCCACTTCTGGAAAAAAAAAAAAGCTGCTGTATATATACTACACTTTTTAGTTTACATTTATAGTCTGGTAACATGTGTTGTGGTATAAATTATTGCTATAAAACAACAAAATGATGCATCATAATCACACTGGAAGACATTTGTTTTCCTCTAAGAAATAGAGTTGTACAGTAATGTCATTCCAAAGATAGTTTTTCATATTTTTGTTATATTAATCATGCCATTTTTAAAGCAACTGTTATAAGAAGGAAAAGAAAATTTAACTTGCTTAATTATCAGCTTTGCGTTCAGCAATACTAGTAATAATTTGGTAAGGTTCCCACTTTATTTTCATTACATTTCTTTGTAGTAGGTGGTCTCTAGCTGGTAGACTTTATCAAGGTAACAAAAGCACACTCATGTTAGGAAACAGAATAATACAGTTACTGATACACACAAAGATGATAGAAATAAGATAACTACCTACCATTTCATTTGACCTTGGCTTCAACTAGACTAACATCCAAGTGCTGCAAGGTGCGCGACTGAACTATGACTTGTCAGAGCTGATCTAAACTTCTTCCATTTAAGAAGGAATGAACAATCCATTGTTCACCTCGTGGCGTGGTAAGACAGTCTCTGATGGGTAAGAAGTCAAGATGGCTGTATCACCCAGTGAACCTAATGAACATGTAACACTTTTTAAAAATTGGAAAGCAGTGCCACTGGCAGGACTAAATGATGCAAAATTTACTTTAAGTAAAGCCAAAGGCACCTTTCAGAAATGAACATTTTAAAGGGTGAAACTGCAAGTATTAAGATTGTATATCAAGAGGTTCCAATTACATAAACCCTAATGAAAGTATCTCTTCTGGTTTGCTGCATTAAGCAGAACACCATTAATTTAAAAGAAAATAATTAATTATAGGGTAATTATTGTTGCATATACAAAGTACAGTGAAATTCTTAGTTGTAGGTGTTATTCAACTTGCAACAGTTCACACCGATCTCCGTCATAATAATTACTTAGTATATCTTACATCAAAATTACCTAAAAATGTCAGAACACTTGTTATAATTAAAGTCAGAGATTCAATCCAAGTCATAAAAATATATTCAAATTTTTAATAAACTTGAGCCAAAAAAATCTGTCTAGCAAATTACTGAAGCATGTACTGGAAGACGACTGTAGAAATACAGTCAAGGCAGAAACCAGGAAGCATTTCTTCACATGAAGCATCAGGGTAATCAGGAACAAACTAATGTGTCACAAAACTGAAATGAATAACGAGAGGCTTTTGAAGAACATCTGAAAGACCTTTGGTTATGTTCAAAATCAGGCATCTTGGAAAAGGCCATCTTGTCTGCAGCTGACACTTTGAGACAAAACGCTAAACACACGTGACCAGGAGCAAGTTACCAGCAGTGGGCGTCAGTACAATAGACAACATGACAACAGTTTTGCACCGGACGCTAATACTATATCATATTTACTTGGGTTATGGACCAAAAACTGGAGAAACCTACACTTTTTAAACAACAAGCAGGGAAGCACTGACAAAAGTGCAGTTTTCTATGCAATTGTTTCTTGTTTGCACTCCTGTTTGTAGTTTTCATTTTAGGATCATTCCACATGGGAAACATTGTTATAAAAAGGAACATATTTCAAATTCTTATCCTTGCAAAACCAGTTCATGCTATGTAAACTATCCTGAATTTGTTTATAATCTATCATGCAACTGAATGGCTTGTGTTTCATCATGTTACTTGGAATTATATTTGTTGGCTTTATAAAACCACTTTGTGATGGTGTGCTCTGTAAAAGGTGGGATATAAAAGATACTGGCCGATTAATCAAACACTCTTCTTTCAGGTAAAGTATTAGTTCACTGTGCAATGGGGATAAGTCGATCTGCTGCTCTTGTTTTCGCTTTCCTGATGATATGCAAGAAGATGACTTTGGTTGAAGCTATCAAGACAGTTGGCAGACATCGGGATGTGTGCCCCAATTCTGGGTTTTTAAGCCAGCTTAGACAACTAGACATCACCTTAGCATTTGAAAGGAAAAGGAGAGAAGACCATTACAGGCTCTGACCGTGAATACAGCGACATCAGCCTTGGAGGTAATGTGCATGACAAAATTACATTTAAAATATTTTTTGCAGTATCTAAAGAGATTAATCTAAGAAATTAGTGCTATTAATTGTTACAGGAAAGAGTTTAACACTGTTTTACCATGCTACTTTCTAAATTTACTTAGGCCATTAAGCAGCATATTAACTAATGATCAGCAGAAAAGATGTAATTAAACCAATTTATGAAGTGTACAGTATGTGCATAAGTATGTTAACACCGGAATAAACTATATTAATTCTATGTTGACAGCACCAAAAAGATTCAATTTTCTCAGGGTAGTTTAATCAGATTTTTCCATTTAACAGTGAAAATATGGAAATAGACAATTCAACACAATCATTTTTGTAATGAATTCTTCAACCTCTTAAGGAAAATATCAGTTTAAGAGACAATTGCGATTATGTATGTAACTCTGATAATTCAGAACATTCACATCTTAAACGTGAGGCAAATGTCCTCCATGTTACCAATGCTTGTACAGACTTGTCTTGAGTTGCTATTATCTACCAATATTGATGTCAAACTTAGACCTAAAACATGCTTCAGCAATGTCTATGCTTTGCCCAACACAATACATTCAAAGTAGTTTGATAAATTCTAAAAACAGTTTTTAAATATATGGATATGGCATGCTAAAATTTGGGCACCTCAATTGAACTGCATATTTCACTAATCTTCCAAGTATAAACAAGTTAAAACAACATCTGTATTATGCATTATTTCTTTGGGCATTTATCATGTTGAAAATATAAAACCATTAATGTGGCATGTGCAAGTTTTGGGCACCCTTATAATTAACAGCTTTTTGTTTAAGGCATCAAAACTTGTTTTTATTCATTAATTCCTTAAATGAACCCTCATGAAAACAATGCCAGAGCTGAATAAGCACCCTGAACTTTTTAGACTCTCAGGGTGTAAGGCCTCTTCACAATTATAGAATTGTCCATGGAACTGGCTAAGGTATTAAGGTAAAAACAATTACGACTCTTGCAAATTAAGGAAAGCCTATAAAAATATCTATACACATCCCACTCAGAAGTATCGTTAACAATCAAAGTTAGGAGGAACAACTAAGCTCATGGCAAGACCCAGGAAAACATCTGTTAGACCTTCTAATAAACTTGTCAGATTTGCAAAGCACACATCATTACAGTGGAACTGCAGAAAGGTTTAGAGGACACCGGGCTGTTGCCCACAATACAGTGTTACTTTAACAAAATGATAGACTTCCCTTTAAGCTTTTCCAAAGATCTTATTACAGACGTCAAGTTAGTATAGGCTAGAAGATCTTGTTATTGATTAATTATACAAAAATAGGTTTGTGCATGAATGTTGTGATGCTTTAGGATTTTGTGGCAGGAAGTGACAAAGGAAGTACTTTGTGGGCAGAGAAAGAACGGATTTACCTAAACAACAGAAGATCCTAGAAATTCATCAGCCAGAGTCGTCGAAGAAATTTAATTTGAAAAAAGGTTGGATATTTTAAGGTACCTTTCACTAGCTGCCACCGTTCAAAGCAGGAAAAAGGACTTTCCCCATCTACTTTTTTTAAAACAAATGTGTGTTTGGCAGAAGACAAGTTACATCTTGTAATTCACATATTGTATGTGTAGCCAGCGATATACAAAGAGTACTGTTTGACAGTAGAGTGACACCACAGTATATACAGTAGTCTGGTGTGAGCAGTGGGCTCTCTAGTGGGCCAGTGAGTCTCAGCAACAGAACTTGATTTGTCCCCAGGGGAACTTGTTCCCTTTCCAGATGCTGCCAGGATAGGCATTAGCTTCCCAAAACTTTGAAGAAGATAAGTAGGTTAGAAAAATGGATGGACAAGTTAATGAATGCATACTTCACTAAATTTTGAAAAGTTATGTGCATTTATTCTGACAAGTCATTAAACTTGAAGGCTTTGCGTGGTTCTTTTCAAAAGCAAAAGGTGTCTAGTAGTTGCATTCATTTCCTGTATCATTTATCGGAGTCTTTCTTTACCGTCAAATATTAAACAGCACCCTACTATTGAACTTACATATTAGATGATTAATAAATATTTGAGTTCTAATATCATTTTAGTGGAAAATGTATTAGTGGGTTACATATGTTTAAAATAATTTTTTAAATAATTTGTGTTTTTTAATGCAATTTTATTCTTTTTTTTTTTTTACTCTTTAGGTGTATCCACAGCTGGATAAGATTTTTTTTTAACTGTACCTGGATGCAATTTTTCCATTATTTATTTAAATTTATTTCACATAACTCCTGTATTGTGTTCCTCCATACTGAAACCATTTTCTTTTTCTTACACATATTTTATTAGGTTTATAACTGATTCCTTATCCTTTTTTCTTTCATTCAGTCTTCATGTTAATTTTCCATTCACATTCATCTATCATTGCATTACAGAAAGCAGGGGCAAAACATATAATGCACTTTAACCATTACATTGTTTAGTGAAATGTACTTTTTAATATATATTTTGTAGAGGAAGAGCTCAGTTGAGGAGCCTCTTTCTTTTATTGAGCAGTGTTGCAGGATAATAGGAATCAAATAAATTAATTATATTAATATAAATGAAGATTTGGGGGAAATTTACGGATAAAAATGGAGATTATGAACCTGTGAATCACAAATTTCAAACAATTTAGAACCATATTTATATTATGGTGGTGCAGGTTCTTTTGCTAGGGGGAACTTGTCGGTATAACTGTCTGTGCATTCTGATCCTTCAAAATGTTATATAGTGGATTCAGATATTATTCTGTCCCCTTCACTGTATTCTGTGCTGCAGCCTTATGCTAAAATCATTCAAATGTATTTGTTCTCCACAATTAACAATCAATGCCCCAGAATGACAAAGCAAAAACTGGATTTTAGAAATTTTACCAAGTTCATTAAAAATAAAAGAACTGAAATAGCACATTGACAGAAGTATTCAGGTATTTTGCCATGACACGTGAAATGTGGCTTAGGCCATCCCTTTCGATTGAACATTTAAAAGATTTTTCTACATTTGCTTGGAGTACACCTATAGTAAATTCAATTGACTGGACATGATTAGGAAAGGCATGTGAATGTCTATGCGACGTACCTCAGCTGACAATGTGCATCAGATTCATGAGGTTTAAAGAATTGCCTGCAGAGCTGTGTCGAGACACATCCAGAGGCGGCTAGAAAACAAATTCTGCAGCATTGAAGTTTTCCAAGAGCATGGTAGCCTCCATAATTCTTAAATGGAAGAAGTTTAGATCAACCAAGACTCTTCCTAGAGCTGGCCAAACTAAGCAATCATGGGAGAAGGAACTGGTAAGAGATGTGGGCACACTGCTTGCACTCTGGATTGGTTGTATGGAGATAGGAGAAAGTTCCAGAAGGACAACTATCATTGTAACACTACATCAATCTCGACTCCCACTTGGAGTTTGCAAATAGGACTCCCAGATCGGATGAAACCAAGATTAGAGTAATGTCTGGAGGAAACCAGGCCTCACTCACCACATGTGCTATGCCATTCCAGCCGTGAAGCATGGTGGTTGCAGCATTATGCCAATGGGATGTTTTTCAATGGCAGGGACTGGGAGACTAGGCAGGGTTGAGTGAAATCTGAATGGAGCAATGAACAGAGATATCCTTAATGAAAATGTCCTTGAGTGTCCCAGCTGGAACCCAACTGAATATTGCTGGAGAGACCTGAAAAAAGGTATCTAGAGATGGGCTCCATCCAGCCGGACAGAACTTTAGAAAAAAATGCAGAGAAACTCCACAAATTCAGGTGTGTGAAGCTTGTTGTATCATACAGAAGATTATTCCATGCTGCAGTTACTACCGGAAGGACTTCAGCTTCAAGTATTGAGTAAAGGGTCTGAATACAAGTATCAAAGAGTGGCTTTACATGCACACCCAAAACCAGGATAAGGCGAGTAATCCAGTTAAGGCATAAGCCTGGTTCTAACAAAGCCCCGTTGACATGCACATGTCCACTTATGGAGTCCTCCTTTGGCAAAATGCTCCAGTCACATACAAATTAAACCTCATCTGCGGTCACCTTGAATCTGAAAACAAGGCTGGAGCCTGTGCTTAGGGGCTTAGCATTGTGCATTCAGCCGAGCAACATACTGTATTTAGCAATTTCCGAAATACTGGGACGGATTATTTCATCTGGGAGCAGAACTAATGTGATTGTCCGAGTGTTTATACCTCAGGAAATTCCTCTTGATGCTTCCACCGTTTTCTACCTGTGGCAGCTGCTGAATGTGTGTGAAGACCAATATCCTGGTTTCTCTAACTAAAAAAGGATATGCAGGGCATATTTGACACTGGTTTTCTGTGAGTTAAGTGCACAAAAACACATTCAGTGTGATGTTTCAGCTTCCCCCCCCCCCCCCCTTTTTTTAAATACATTAGTAAAAAAAATTCTTAAATCCTCTTTTTGCCTTGTCATTTTGGGGCATTGAGTGTATTGATGGGAGTTAAATACATTTAAATGATTGTTTACATTTGGGAACAGGGCTTTCTTCGATCCCTGAAGTGGAATTTACATTAGAAGCACAATTCTTTGACAATATTAATAGATATGCACGTGTTCATAAATTAATAAAGCTGCTTATACTAATGATCTTCCTGAAAAAAGTGTTCAAAGTCAGAAACCTTGAAGGATCTCTCTAGAAATTCAGCAAGAACCTTGGGTAGGCTTTGTAAATTAAGAGATAAAGAAGGTCTTTGAGTTAAACATCTGGAGTATAAAAGATGTATAATGAAATAAAATGATTTCCTACATTATAAAATGACATCTGGAAGTCATATTTTGAAATTTCAATAATTTGACCTTTCTGTGTTTGTATTTATTTAGAACACACACAAAAAATAAAAATATTAACCCTTTGTAAAAGGGCTGCATCATGAAAGTACACAGGAAAAGACAACATCAAACAATACCCTGTATGACAGTTGAGAAGGCATCAGACATTTTCCTGAAAGCTTGTTTTATGGGAGTATCGTGATGACATGGGAAGCATGCTTTTACTTCCTACCCCAGTCAAAGTCTACTGCCTCAATATACACAGTTGACTTTATGGCAGCTAATGCCATTTCAGCTTATTTGTGATGGAGAACTGGAGTGAATGCAAAAAGGTTCTGTTCTGAAAGAGGCCGCTCAAGAGCAAGATTAGAGCAGTACATGGAGAACTAACACTGAAATTTAGGTGTATGAATGGCAGAAAAAGAAGAGCAAATACAAAATGGAAAATGGAGACCTGGGATCCCTGGAAACACTAAAATGCAGCGAGTTTTAAATATTTCCAGTTAGAAGATCAGTTTACTCAAATAATGTAATTGTTCAGTACCCTTTGTGGTATTACAGATACAGTAAATGTTGCTGTGCCAGTGAAGGTTCGTCAGTGGAAGCACTAAACTGTTTCTGTTATGAAGTGTTTTCCATGGTTAGTGAGGAGTTAGGAAACCCATTTCAATTTTTAAATTACATATAATTGAAATCTTTTCATTTATACATTTGCGAACAAGAAAAAGTTTACATCACATTTTACAGATACATTTAAAATGAATTTTCATATCTCTCTAGCTAATTTCAAACTGATATAAAAGTGTTAATATCTTGTGTAATAATTTAGAATAATCTCTCTTCTAATCCACAACACATTGCAGCGCTCCCTAAGTGCACAGATTGTGCCTCTCATGCTATTTTTTTTTTTAGTTTTAAAAAGTGACAATATGGCCCAGCCAGAAGATATAATGTAAAAGTTTTGTTCCAGGTCTCAGTTATATTGTAAGACTTCCAGAGAAACCGTTATCAGATATAAGTGAATTGGCAAGCATTTACTGTATATCATGGCGAATTTGATGCATTTTTTAATAACCTGCAAATTGATGCAGGAGACCTTGGCGAATGCATTTTTTAATAACCTGCAAATTGATGCAGGAGACCTTGGTGTGGAACTGACAATGTATAACATGCAGTGGTTATCCTGCTTCTCAGACATATTGTGTCATTTTTGACCCTCTATTCTTAGTGGTCCACAGGCTGACTTGTTCAGATCAGTCTTCCATGACTCAAGCAATTATTCCCCAAAGCAATATGGGAACTTCCCAACCAAACTATGAGACACACTTCCTTGGGAATTTGCTGGGTCTCCTCCTTGATCCATCTTCTGTATGATGTGGCTGCAGACATCCTGCTAAGATGCCCAAATTCCTTCAAACTACGCCTCTTGATCTGGAAGAACAGCATGTCAACTTAAAGCTCTCAAATTACTCATCCAGTTGTAGCAAATGAGCCAATCTATCCTGCACCTAAACTAACTGTATATACAACCAGCAGTTCTGTCCATCACATCTCAAAACTAAATGGCCATAAGTGAGAATGGAGGACTAGAGAGAGCAGCAAACCATAAAGCTTTGTTTAAAAAGAATTTGCTTCACATTCTGGAGCCACTGTTTGCTGCTTCTGTACAGGTCAGCTGATCCAACTCACAAAGGCCTCAGAGTTCCTGTTATTTCTTCATTTCAGGCGGGCACTCTCTCACATGCACAAACATTATTACTCACTTTAAGGCAAGACTATGACCAAAGGTTTGGAGAAGTGGAGCTGTGTCATACTCGGCTGTAAAATATTCCAATCTTGGAAATAACTGTCAGATCAGAAGACATCACCATCTGTAAAGAGCAAAGATGCAATCCATATGTCCTTAAACTAGACACAGTCAACTAGATGGAAATTACAAATAGAAACGACACACAATTAGCAGAACCCTACTTTAACTTTAGACTGATCTGACTAGATACCAAGTACAGCACAAACATTACCTTTCACAGTGCAAATACTGGGGCCACATACAGTGGGTACAGAAAAAGAATCACCCCCCCCTTTTAAAATATTCACATTTTATTGCTTTGCACCATGACATGAAGACACACAAAACATATTTTTCCGGCTGAATTTTCTCAATGCAAGTTGAAACAGCCAAGTGAAAAGTATAATAGCAACAGTTCAGGAGGTAAACATCCCAATCACTGAGATGGTTAAAGGATCACCCCTCCTAAAAATACTTGTAAACTCAGTCAGGTGTAAGTAATCACCTTCTCCATTGCACACCAATGTAATTGGCGTCCACCAGTGGTCCACTGTAAGCATAAAACCAGCTGTTCCTGGAGCATCCCAGTGCTTGGTAGTACAACTGAAAGCAAACACATGACAAGTGGTGGCAAGGCACTTTGAAAAGAACTCAGTGATAAAGTTGTGGATAGGCACAATTCAAAAGATGGATACAAAAAGATTTAAAAAGTTTTAGCAATCCATAGGAGCACAGTAAAGTCCATAATTAAAAAGTGGAAAGTGTTTAGCACTACTAGGACCCTACCCGGATCAAGCCGTCCTCTCAAACTGGATAGAAGAGTGAGGAGGAGACCGGTCAGACAGGCTACCAAGAAGCCAATGGCAACTTTGAAAGAGTATCAGGACTTTATGGCAATGAGTGGTCATTGTGTGTATGTGACAATAATCTTTACATTTATATCACAAATGCTCCACAAATGTAGCTTGTACTGGAGGGTTGCAAGAAAAAAGCACTACTCCTCAAGAAGGGCCACATTAAGTCTAATTTGAACTTTGATAAAAAGAACCTTGAAGATACTGAGGCCAAAAGGAAATCCAATGTGACTGAGCTTGAACAGTTCTGTAAAGATGATTGGCCATATACCAGTGCTCAACCCGACACAGGAGGCACACTGACAAAACAAATAACTTTTATTTTTCTTTGCCTGTGGGCAATGCCGTCCCCGTTTCCCACAGGCATAACAAGCACTAAGCACACACACTTCTCTTTATCTCCTCTCCGACAAGCTTGGTCTCCCTCCTCTCAATTCTGGCTCACCTGCTGGGTCTTGAGTAGTTTTTTTATATAGTGCCTGACCCGGAAGTGCTTCTGTTCTTCCTTCCACGGGACTTGCCAGCACTTCCTGATAAGATGGAAAACTCCCAATTATTTAGTCAGCCCGGAAGTACTTTGGCGCTCCTGTCCACATCATCTATTAGTACTTCCAAGCTATAGGGAAAGTATGACTTCCCCGGTCCTTTGACAGCTCCCCCTGGTGGAACCCACAGCACCCAACAGGGCTGTGAAACCACATTCCAAGTCCCAGGATACCCTGCAGGAATCTGGGGCAATAGTATACTCCAGGGGAGCTGCCATCTAGTGTCTTGGGGGGAGGCAGTGTCCAAAAGTTGCTGCCTTCCTCCATCTTTTCCTTCTCGGGGTGTCCCGGTCGGGTTGAGCTGCCAGCCATCCATCACAACGTGCATAGTTGGTACAGAAGGATCCCATTAGACTCATGGCTGTAATTAAAGCACAAGGTGGTTCCACAAATTACTAATACATGGGGGCTGGGGGGGATTCCTTAAAAAAAAAAAAAATTATTTTTTCCTGAACTGTTGCTATTACATCTTTCACTTTACGGTTATGAAGTTCCATTGAGTATCTACACCTGGAGAAATATTTTTTGAATGTGTCTTCATTTCAGGCTGCAAAGCAACAAAATGTGAATATTTTGAAGGGGCGGGGGGTCTTTTTTATAGCCACTGTAACTATTACTGTGAGCTCAGCTACAGAACATGATCCACACCCATGAGATGCTTCTTACACTGCCTCCTCTGAGAGGTGCTTATCCATATCCTTGCCAAGAACAGCCTGGGGTGGTCCTATCTTAGCTACCCATATTGGACAATCCATGGTATGCAACTCACCACTCACATTTGGATCTTGTAGCCAACTTCACCCAGCTACATACTTCAAGGTGTCCCCATCACTGCCCACAAGAGTTTTGGAGTTGCCCAATAGCTAGTTATACATCTGGAGACAAGCATAAATGAAAGCAAATGCTGGCCACCGCTGTATGGTCTGTTTTTAATTTGTTACTATACATCTTTGTATTCATTTTCCTAACCTGCTTTTCCAGGGCAGAGCCATGGGGTAGCTGGAGCCTATCCCAGCAGTAACTGGGCACAAGGCAGAAACAATCTTATGTCGATCAGAGGGCAAGCAAACGGGCACACACAATCATCTAGGGCCAATTTAGCAACATCACTTCATCTAACCTGTATGTCAACTGGAGAAAATGTCAGGCAGAAAGAAATAGCGTTACCATCTGTGAAAAGATGAGCTCTAGAATGTGCATTTGAGCTAAACGGTATGCTGTTAAAAGGAGAAGAAAAGAACTCCTGTTAGGTGTACATAAATGAATGGCCACATTGGGTACAAGTGCATAAGCTACTTAAATAAAAAATGAGTCACATACAAAATAAAAGATAAGATTTACAAATAAGGCAGGGCATGTATATTGGGTGATAAATACAGAATGTCTGGTCACACTATTTATAATAAACATAATCATAAAACTGTACTTACTGTCACTCCTGTGTGGTCATTTTACTTTTTGCAAGTCAAATAAACACCCCTCAGATTTACTTGGTGAAGTTTCTAGGATGCCACATAAACTATAAACTAGCAAGTCTTCTAACTGCAGCATCATAATGGACTCCAGCATACGGGTTTGCGTTATTCCTGCCAAGCCAGTCTGCACGTTTAAACTTTATTATTATATCACAATGGGGGGTTTATGCAGCACACTCCAACTATAGCATTCCTCTTTGTGAAATTCCAGATGGACTGTTCTTACAAAACATCCTCAAATCATAAAGTCTGTATATTTTAGCTTACATTTCAAATCAAGAGGATGGATATCAGTTATTGGAGGAGGGAATTTTGCCAGCTACGATGCCTTTAATTCCGACTTCCATGCCAACATCACCATCACGACATGTTAACAGCCTTCATCATCAAGTCCCAGTACTCATCCCCTTGTCAAAGTCATAAGATTTCATCTGTAAGGAACAGTGAACAAGTAAATGGCTTTGCTCAACATTTTTATTCATAATTATGTAAAGCCTTTCCGTTAGAAGCAATTGCTTTCAATCTCTGGGCAATTCCTAGCTCCCAAGACCCTTGCATATCTCAATTTTTAGACAGGTCATGAAAACAACATGTGTGAGCTTCTTACTGAGATGGAGCTCCCCTGTGAAAGGACGGCTCAACAAAAGGATGCTGAGCGATTTAATAATTGTTAATTCAAATTCTATAAAAATAAGAGGATGTCAAAAATTCTCAGCAAAAGACTTCTCTGAAAAACATTTGTTCATCCAACAGACCATATGCGGTACAACATAAAGAGCTCATTTAAAAGACACCACACAGAAGATCTGTATTTTATAAATAAAAATGGCACATTAGAAGGAACCCGTTATAATAAACCAAAAGACTATTTAACATACAATTCATATTTTTACCTTTAATTCAATATATCAGTAAGAAGAATATGTGCATAACCACTAATCCAAATGGAGCGTTAGAAGGCAGCCAAGTGCACTTCGTTCACGTCCATCACCTGCACCCTGCACTTGACCAAACTCTGAAAACAAAGCCAGACAACAGCTTGGCTGTCACTAGTGGGTGTGGGGTGGGGACCACACAAGAAACTTTACAATGTGGACCTGAGGCTTTCAAGGCGACGTACAACAGGATGGATCCACTAATATGTCAAAGTCATCTTGAAGAGAATGAACAAAAGTAATGCATAGAACTGAAGTGCTGTAATACAGTTTATTTAAGGTGGCATTTTATGTTTATCTTACAGAGGGCTATTATTAGGACATAATTACTATCATAAGATCACTCTCATAAATACCTGGCACATAAAGTAATCCTCATGACTCCAGAGTGTTGCTTGGGCTCCAAACACAGTAAGTCGGGGACAAACCACAAAGCCAAGTGAGATCATCCCTCAGAAGTACAATGACCTCAACAGCCAACACCCGGAATATTCTTGTAAAATTAATTGGGAAAAACAAACCTTTGAAAGTTCCAAGAAAAATTCATCTCAATAACCTAAGATAAGTGACATCACAAAACACACAGTCATACACTTCAGTACCTTCAACTATTTCACAATTCTCATCAATGACACGACTCTGGGGCTGCACAGTGATTAGTTGTGCTGCTCCGCAGATTGCGTACAAACATAAACCCTGCACTTTGTTGCTGTCTTTTGAGTCTTAGTGTTATCTCATAGTCTGTTTACCACGCAAAGCCCCAAAGGGATGCTGTGTAGGTTATCTAGCTAGTGTAAGTGAGGATGAGGGTGTGTGGACCTCACAATAGGCTGGGACACTTTAATGCCTTGTCCCCAGGGCTGCCGACAGGCTCTGGCTCTCATCGAATCTGAAATGGGTAAAGCAGGTTTGAGACTGTAGTGTTACATCCCTAATCTACATCACCATAAAGTTCCTTTCAGATTTTGGTTTTACTTCTGCTGCTAATAAGCCTGTCAGTAACAAGGTTACAGAAGTGGTGCTCGAGATGGATGGAACATCCTGATTAATGCTCCTTTCAAGTGTTGTCTGAAGTTACCACTGTGCTGGCATAAGGGAAAAGTTCTATCTGCTTAAAAAACAAAAAAAGGTGACTCCAGATGCTAGTTGAACCTGGAACTCAGGAGCATCAAGGCAGATTCCACTGTCATGATATTTGAGAAGCTGTGGGAGGTTGACAGCTCTGTCAGGCATGGTGTCTTATAATTGATGGTCACAGGTTGCATTTCTTGAATATATAGTATACTGTACAGAACATAAGATTTGTGCTTCTGAAATATACACGTCACCACACTAAACTGGATTTGTGTAATACTTTTATATCAGGTAAGCAGACTTTTTCCTTGCCACTGTGGTCCATGTTGGTTGAACATGCTAAAATTTGAAAGTTTTCTGTGCACGTGACAAAACTACTACTATGCAAATTGTGTTAAAAAGTCAAATTTGAAAAGTGCAAGAACCTCAGAGCCTTGTTCACAACAGATAATGGTTGAGATTATATGACTGACTTGCAGAACAGTGAGTGGAGCATCCGCAGTACTGAAGCCATCATTCCAGATGGGGTTGTGAAACAGGACCACAGTTCTCCCAAAAAGCTTTATGGTGTACAATTCAATCTGCAACTTCATCATCAATAAGCTTTTAGAAAGTGACCAAAATAAAGAGACAATGGATACAATAGTTCAAACTGAGGCTTTTGAGGGGTCCAACAGTCTTGGCCAACTTTTATTTCAAGATATTGCTGCCCCAGCTCCTCCAGGCAGAAGGAACAAAAGTAGTTTGGATTACCTGGTCAGGATGTTTCATTAACACCTACCATGAGTGGTGTGCCAGGTGCACTCCACTAGGAGACCCGGGACATGTTGGAGGGATTTCCTATCTCGAGTTTCAGGGGATCAGTGCTGGGAAAAGGAAGCATGGTCCACCTTACTCAGTTTGCTGTGTAGTTCTCATTTTATGAGCAGAAGTGGTTGCATAGTGTGGCTTTTATAGGTGCACCCAACACTTTATTTTAAAGCAGAAGCCTGAGTCAGAAATGTTTCTTTTTAATTAACCACATTTTAGAAAGGACCTATGAACAAACATACACCATCTAGATGTCCCCACTTGCAGTCTGAACTCGGTTCACAAGGTTAGCTTGCGTAACCCTGACTGGCTGGCTGATGATCTTTTAGCCTTGGAGGTGACTAGGTCAGCATGACAACATCTCATATGGTGTATGGTGCCTCAGAGTCTAGTCAGATCAGATCATAATGGTGCCAGGTTTTATTAAGCAATTGCTATTTACCAAGTTCCTGAGGGGTCAGGAGATGTTAAAGATTCTCCTAAGGGGTGTGGAATTCTATTAGTGGTGTTGGCCTACCAATATGTCACTATGGCAGCTGGAGTTCTACTTCCCCGGACTACCCATTGAACAACAGCAAAGTCACACTTATCTTACACTACACGGTCTATACAAAAAAAAAATCTCTTACCTTGTATTTATGACAAGTTGCTCAGCTGAAAGGAAGATGACAGAAGATGATCAGGTGGAACTGCAAAGAGAAAGGCGGAGACCACATCTGACCACCGCTGCTTTCTGTTTATCTGACAGAATTCTGCTTGAACCTCGTGGCTCTCTTCTAAAACTGATGTGGCTTTCCTGTGCACATTTGGATAAAGAGTTTGATGTCCTCTCTCTGTCTGTCCACTCTCCAGCAAAAGCCCATTTCCCCTGTTATGGATTCTCCATGTCCACGGCCATTTTGGTGCATTTTGTTGCCTCTGCACTCCCTTGCTAACCATACAGTCTTATAAAAAGACATACAAGTAAACCGATTTAAGATGGTGGACACTAGAAAGGCACCATAATCCAAAGTTTGATTGTTTAGGAGTACAGCACAACAAGGACGTTTTATACATTCCAGTGCCTTAGCCAGCTGATGTTTTTTGTCAGTTGGTTGAATGCGTATTAAATTTTAATTCATGTCCACAGACAGAGTGTCGTAACTAAAAGCAAACACATTTCACTTAGGGGCAGCATCCGGTTGTATTGCATTTCGAATCAAGACCACGCATTAATCACACCAAACACGAACAACAACAACAACATTCATTTGTATAGCACGTTTACATACAAATGATGAAGCTCAAAGTGCTTTAAAAGATGAAGAAAAAAGAAAAAAAATGGCCATGCTAATTAACAAAGAATAAAGTAAAGTCCGATGGCCACGTAGGACAGAAAAAACAAAAAAACTCCAGATGGCTGGAGAAAAGAAAAAAAAAAACAAAATCTGCAGGGGTTCCAAGGCCACGAGACCACCCAGCCCCCTCTGGGCATTCTACTAACATGAATGACCTCAGTCAGTCCTCATGGTATCCAGGCTTCACATGGAAGAACTTGATGATGACGGTCATGTGGACCTCTGGCCTCAATCCATTAATGTAGGGACATCACGGTGCTTTGTTCAGGTGGTGCTGGTGCAGATCGCCACCCCAGAAAACTGGAAACAGAACAGCAGAGAAAGTAGGGGTTAGTACAGATTGTGAAGCCATTATAAAAATGATAATTAAATGCATATACAGAATATTAGAGTTACACTAAAATGAAGTTCTGAGAAAGTCATGTTAAAGTAATGCATTTTTAGCAGCTTTTCTAAAGTGCTCCACTGTATTAGCCTGGCAAATTTCTATTGGCAGGCTATTCCACATTTTAGGCCGCCTCACCACTTCTTTTAAGTTTAGCTCTTGGAATTATTAAGCAGACACTCATTTGAAGATCTAAGGTTACGATCTGGAGTGTAAGGTGAAAGGCATTCAGAGATATAGGATGGAGCAATATAGGGTGAACGTTGTGGGGACGGGGGGTGTTAATAGTGAGATGTTTCACTTCTAAAAATTTCTGTATTCTGCCGTCAGGCATAGGGTTTGTCAATGTTAACCCAGATGGTGAGAAGTTTGCTTTAGGCCTCACTGAAAAAGGTTACTCTTACATAAAGTTGTCCTGTTGTTCTCGTTAGTCCTGTCTGATATATCAAGAAGTTATGAAAGAGCAGGTATTTAGAAATATTGATGTATGGAGGCCATGGTTGATGATCTTCATAACTGTACAATGCAGCACTTTGGGACATTAGCTCTTGAATTAGTTCTAAGGAAGCTGGAACTTTTCCACCTGTTGCGGTTTTTACTACATTGGCCTTGATCTGCAAACAGTCTAAAAGACAGAATGAAATCGTCATTTACATTGCAAGCTTCCACCAGTTCAAGGAGATGGTGGACCTCCCACCTTGTCAACACCATATTCACCTCGTCGAGCACTGAGTGAACACACTTGGCGATTTGAACGCCTCTTACCCGGACTTTTGATGACCCTCCCCATTGCCCCCACCTGATGCCGTTTGAACACATTGTTTTGTCAGGATTAATGCATGGAGCTGAACTGAACTCAGAGAAGATGCTAAGTGAAATGCGGTAGGTTTGCTTTGCTTTTAGTTATGACACACGATGTATGGACATGAAGAAAAACAGCATGCTTTTGTGCAGCATTTGAAACGGACACAAAAATTGAGTGCCATTGCAAAACACAATCAATTATTGGGTGGATGTGTTTTTAGTTATGACACAATAAAACTGTGCAAAATTAAATGTACCTGGCACACTGCAATTTGGTTAACACATTGGATTGCATTTAATTCCAGCGCGGATCAACCTTCCACACTTCTAATTGCCAGCCTTCTTACTATCTACAGACCACTCCAGAAAACTCCTGCTCTGCCAAGTGGCCTGCGATATTAAAAAGGGAGAATGAAAATATACAATTGCTTTGTTCAGTTTAATAAGCACTCCTCCTGCGTTAGACTGACATCTCTATTTGACGTTAATCTAAACGGCCTGACATGGGCCAGCACAGTGACCCAGTGCTGCTGCCAAGCAGATCTGACATGTAAAACCGTGTTGCAAACTGTTGTCCTTGTTGAGTCGGCACCCTCTTCCCAGGTCTGCATGGGTTTTTCTCCTTCCACACCGCAATCAAATCTGGTTTGGTGGGAGCATGCATGGGCCCTGTACCTAACGCATGCCCTATCCAGGCTTGGTTCCTGCAGTGTGTCCAAAACCATTAGCATATCATTAAATGGGTTTCGCTGGCGTGACAAACTGGTATTGTTATTCCCACAGGCTTTAGATATGTAGACTATTAATGACAGAATACTCATAACTAATTCTTGTCTTTCATGTTACATCTATTATAAAAAAAAAAATCTTGGAAGGTTGGAAGGAGACGAGACGTGATTTTCTCAGAGAGACACTTTCACATCCCGCGAGACGAGTCTTTGTGCCAAGAGATTTAACCACGCCAGGGGCCGGAAATAAAACAAAATTGTAGATGACAAAGTAGAATGTCGTAAAGAATTCAAAAACGTTGGCACGGTACACATGCAGAGAAGGTTAGAGAAAATGGAAGTACGAAAATTCGAAAGTCTCAAAAAAAGGATAGCAAAGATCGTATTAGCGCAAACAAATGGAAATTATTACTCGGTGAAATAACGGAACAGCGAAAAAAGATTGGATATAGTGTTAAGATTTGTAGATCGCCTAATTTCTGTCGCCATTGGGGAAAACAAAAGTAGCGTTTCTTCCCAATGAAGAGGCGTATCCATGAGAATTAAAAGATTTGTTGTTTGGTGAAAGTGAAATCCTGTGAGAGAAATCATTTCTCATTCATGTGATTGCTACTGTCAGACACATTTCTTGTAGAGAGAAAGAAACGATATTCACTCACGGGCAGTTATATGTTGTGTTGTCACGATGTAATTCCAAACATGGAATCAAAATTCAATGCAATATTGATGAAAAGGTAAAAGTGAAAAGAGATTGAATACATGGACATAGAAGTGCACTACGTGAGATGCAGATCACTCAGCACGGCAGCAGCAGCAAGAGGGCAGCTGTTCGAGCAAAGAGGCGTTAAAAACCTGTTTCTCATTGTATCTCCGTTTAAGAGGGGGTTTCGGAGGAGCGACCGAGTCTCTCTGGGGTGCATTGAGCCCCCCTCTTCATAGCAAGAGCTGCAGAGACGTGAAGTGGCTGGTGCGTAGCGCAGGCCGTTTTGGGGGTTGGCGAGCAAAGCCCCCTAGTAAGTTAATTAAAACTCAAAGTCGACACTGTGGGGGGAAAAAAGGGACCAGGACACTTGAGCTCTACTAGAGAATCTAACTTCCCACCCCCTGCAAAAAAACAAGTTATGGCTGCATAGGTTGCCCCTGTTAAAAGAAATTGTTAAGTAGGACCAAAGAAAGAACAGGCCACCAGCAAAAATTAAAATATGATAAACCCGCTATTCTGCACATAGGTGTTTTAATGAATGGAAGAAGAGCTGAAAAAGACAAAACAATGAAATATAAACTCAATGGCCAACTTCTGATCAACACATCAAACAACTAAAATCACTGAGCAGCACTTAAAACACTTAACTCTGCTACCACTATGAACGAGCCCACAAATTAGACAGCAACATCTCCAGAGGACTGTATGGAGTTAGACATCCGTAGCACAGCGACAGGCGCTCAACAGGCTCCTATCAATTATGGAGAATCCACTGCATCCACTAAACAGGATCATCTCCAGACAGAAGAGCAGCTTCAGCGACAGACTGCTGTCAATGTCCTGCTCCACTGACAGACTGAGGAGATCATTCCGCCCCCAAACTATGCGACTCTTCAATTCCACCCGGGGGGGTAAACGTTAACATTATACAAAGTTTTTGTCTGTTTTTACCTGTATTTTTATTACTCTTTAATTTAATATTGTTTTTTATATCAGTATGCTGCTGCTGGAGTATGTGAATTTCCCCTTAGATAGATAGATACTTTATTAATCCCATCTATCTATCTATCTATCTATCTATCAAGAACAAACAGGTAGAGGGAAAACAACGCCTCGCCTCTTATACCAATTGTTTTTAATGACAAATTCCTTTATTATAAGAGGTTTGCCTTTGTAAGGACGAGGCTGATATTATGTGGTCTTTGAAAACATCAGCATGGCCTCATTAATCTCATGAGATCTTCTGTGTATCAATTATGAAAAACTGACAGTCAAGCTTAAAGTTCAAATCACAAACTTCTAAATCTTATATCTCCTCTCCAGTCTCCTTCTGTGTTAACAGCCACGGCTCAGAGCAGATTTTTATGAGGCACCTGTCAAAGTGCTTTCTGTAAGCCTGGTTTCTCAGTTTGCCCCTTTCGCCTTTTCACTGCACTGTCCCACATGGCAGAGCACCTCCAGGTCACATAAAGTGACCTGTGTAACTAACTGAGCAGGGCAAGAAGTGACTTGAATGATAAAATAAAAAGTGCGTAATCATGTTTTCACGCTTTGTTAAGTTAGGACTGGTGTCTCGCAACTACCAAGGGCTTGGACTGGGGTCTGTTACTGAAGATGCTGAAAAGCGTTTTAAAACGATTATAGAGGCGGCAAGTCTAGTGGGTCCAGCTCTCTGTGTAAAGTGACCATTTGTCAATGAGCACTTCTGCAGGCTTCAGGTTTAAGGTTACACGGACTGGGATATGAATAGTTTTATTGGCACATGGGAAGATTCACCCTTTTGGCAGGGTAGCACTGCAAAGGGCAGAGTCTGTGGACGAGCAATTCTAAAAATATCATTTCAGCTTCAGTGTCGCCTAGCAAGAGGGTGTCCTGAGTCGCGGGCACACTTTTAAGTTCTTGGCCAACTTCAGAGGACAAGTGAATGAGGTATGGAATAAAAGTGGCACTGTCAAAAGGTTACTATCTGTAAATAATGATTTATATATCTACATTATGTTTATCTACATATTTTGAATCTGTAGGTGGATGCTTTTAAGAATGTATAAAGGAGACTGGTAAAAAACATTTCATTAAACAAGGATTTTTTTTTCTTTTTATTAAAATCATTGACTACAATTTGTAATACCAATGCAAGTATGTTCCTCTGTGTGATACTTTTTGTTACAGTATGAAAATTGCACTTTTATAAAATGGTTCTAACTGTAAACTTGAACCTATCATGCATGGAATGTCATAACTCCAACCTGCCAGGGGACACATATGGAAGTGCAGCATTACGGTGATTACCGATTTCAGAGGATGCTGCCAAGCGGTCCTCTAACATTTAAAGGATTACAGTGCAAGCCGACAATTAATGAAATGCTGTTGACAGAATATTGCCGTTTCATTCTGTTTTACAAACTTAAGAGGAGTATCACAGAAGTCATAATGGGCACCGAGGAGCTGTAAATCACACCTTGCAATACAACAATGTCGCAGTTGATGCAGGAGTTCCCACTCATTCACACTACAGGGAAACGCCAGAACAGATGTTGGTTTTTTAAAAATCTGTCGTTTGCTCGTAAACAGGCGGTTTGCATATTAGTGATAAATGTATGAAATGAATTTGCCGTTTTAAACATTTACAAAACAAGTTTTCTTTTCAGGTAACTAACATTTCGGAGAAGGAGAGACATTGAAAAAAGAATTTAAAAAATGACAACAATTGGGACTAAGAACCAAAAGAAGAAAAACGCCTACGCGGCAGTGAAGGCCGATCCAGATGACGAATACGCAACACCTGGGGCCTTCGAGCTGGAGCGGCTCTTCTGGCACGGGACTGTGAAATTCACACACGTCAACGAAGTGTGGCCCAACCTCTACATCGGCGATGAGTAAGTGCTTCAAGAGGGGCGTCCAAAGTGGTCAGCATTACACTCCGTCTGTCAAACGAGGGTGGGCTCAGGGGTCACCGATGTCTTAGGCGAGAAATGAAGGCTCAAGGTAACGTCTCGGGCTGCAAACCTGGAGGTATTTCTCGCGGCATGTGACGGAATTAGCAGGCAATCTTGGCGGAGCGTAAACGCTCAAGAGGCGACAAATCTCCATTTAAAAGCAGTCAGCGCAACACTCGATCATTTTTTTTTTTTCTGCCGCCATGGCACCCTAGGATTAGGTAACGAGATCCTGTGGAGCACAGACGGAAAGACACAAGTGGCCTCAGCGCTGAACGAGCTCGCTTTTTTCTAAGGAGTGGCGCAGCGCTTCTTGGTAAACCGATGGGGAGTTTGTCTTCTGTTTGAGGGCCCCGCCTTAGGTCAGTCGTTATTGGAGGGTGAAGACAAATCCCGTTACTTTTGAAGGTGAAGTATTAAAACCCAGAAAAGCAGACGTCTGCCACCCCGGCGAAACGCTCATTAGAGGCTTAGTGCTCCGTCCGAACCGCGTTTCGAGCTCGGTGACACGCTTAACACGCCATTCATATAACAAACAGTTAAAAGGACAACGTGTGAACAAATGCGACGAGCGGCACAAAGATTAAAAACCTCATCTCCCAGTCAGTCCTACGCAGTCGGTCAAGGACCTTGTTAGGTTTGTCTGCATTTTTGCACACTATACTTTCCTCATGTGCTACAAAGTTTTTGTTTTTACATTATTAAACAATTGCTTCATTTTTATGCCAAGCGGCTTGGGCCAATGTAGCATTGCTAAAGCACTTTTCCTACTCTTAACTGAGGTCTTACCAATAAATAAGAGCCACGCCGCCATGTTTACATCCGTCTGTGGAACACGTGAAGGGCGGAGCTCACGGCGCCGTGCGCAATGATTGACAGGTACAAGCCACACCTCCTGCTAAATGCGCTTTATCAGTAGCGTACACGTTCGAAGAGCTTAATGGAAGCAGTGGATCTTTACTTATAGGAGCCTAGCCTGCCACAAGAACGTCAGCTTAGTATAGCAGGATTTTAATGCATGCTGCTTTCAGATCCTGACAGTTTACACTAGTCACTTGGATGGCCAACAGGGTGCACTGAGCCTGTGTTTTGTGCGAGTGTGTATACCAGTGGCCTAGTGCAGTGACAGGGCCAACGTGCTGCAAAAATGGCACCGTCCTCTGGATGAGACTTATAACCAAGGTCTTGACACTCTGTGGTCATAAAAGGTCCTAAATTGCTCATCAAAGCCTGGTCTTTTGGGTCCCGTAATCATTCTCTGTCCCCTACTGGCCAAATGTCTTTTTCACTCCTTCACTTTCTAATAAGTGACACATGGTGCAAAATGACTGTGGTATCATCAAAAAGGAGGGTGCGGCACATTGTTGGTGGTTGAAGTGGCTCCCCCCCTCTCTATGTAAAGCTTGGAGTTTCTTGAAAAGCACCATATCAGTGCAATATCTCCTGCTCCTCCTTACTTGTTAATGCTCAATGCCATACCCACACAGGTTCATTTCTATCACAGTTTCACTGATTTGGCTTACGCTTCTTAGCACTTTAAACCCTTATTTATATTGTATCAGTGCGGATGAGTTGCATCAGTCAGGTACGAGCCACCCATCGTCTAAGCCAGGGGTGGGCAGATTCAGTCCTGGAGGGCCGCAGTGGTTGCAGGTTTTTGTTCCAACCCAGTTGCTTAATTAAAAAACAATCCTTGTCAATTATTTAATTGCATGGCTTGCTAGTGCTTTAACTCTGCCATGTCAGGTCATTCTCATATCCTAGATTTATTTTCCTTTGTAAGATTATCACCCAAATGATTTGAAGTCTAAAACAGATGAGTAATTCTCAGTGCTTCGCTTTTTTCTCTTCACTTTCCTTCCAAGTATTTAATTAAACCAAATAGTGCATGATAAATGCACACAGGTGTAAATGAAAACAAGCTAAATGGAGAAATGCTGGTCTCTTTTGTCATTTGCATGTTATTTCTAATTAGGAGCAATTAAAAACCAAGAATTCAGCAGTTTAAGACTAAAATAAGCAATAAGGGTTCAAAATCTTAACGAGTGAGACAACTAAAGTGAAGCTGAAGTGTTACTTGAGCAATAAGGGCTTCTTATTAAGCAATTGGGTTGGAGCAAAAACCTGCAGCCACTGCGGCCCTCCAGGACTGAATCTGCCCACCCCTGGTCTAAGCTGCCTTTCCATCATGTAAATGAGCAGCTTCAAAGCCAGCGGCAGGTGCGCCTGGAAAAGCGGCAATCCTGCAATGTCACAAACAGAATTCCATCTAGTCCAGCTGCAGCAGCGAGCAGTCCTTTTAAAGATAGTGAGCCACCTCAAAGAACCATGTAAAGATCAAACAAGAGTACATTATGACAGTCCGCGCTGGTGCTACAATACTTACCGTGTGAAGCTTATGCACAGACTGTAATGCAAAGCGCGTGTGCCATTGGTGACCCAAATGCACTTGTACTTGTGGTAGCCCATATGATCGCCATCTTGATATCCTACTAGTCAGTAGGCAGGGCTGGATTAAGAACAAGAGGTCCTCCCACGTCCACAAAGCACTGCGAGTGCTATACATGCCACCTTGAAGGTGTCAGAGTGACAGAGCGAAGCAAATGACCACTACAGCGTCTTCACTTTAAAATGAATGTCAAAAATCTTAACAACAGAAAAAATACAGGCTTACTGTCTGAAATCATGAGAGGCAAAGTATGCTGTTTCAGAGTTTACATCTTTTATTAGCCATTGCTACACAGATGGCAAGTAACTACCACAAACCAAAGTCTAAAAAGGCGATGATTGCCTCCATTGCAAATGTCTACAAAAGCAGGAATATCAAACACTGACTGCACTGGCCATTCTGTTTACTAACAGAAAACTACTTGCTTTTCAAACTTGTGCTTTTCTGGATTTCTGTGCAGCATAGTCCTCAATCAGATCAGTAAAATCCAGTTTCCAAATCAGATCAGTCTCAACTGACAAGAGTAAAATGCTACGTTTGTCTATCTCAGAAACATATGTAGTAATAAAACACAATACATTTGTCATTCCAACAGATGGTGCATCACAAAAATTTGTAATAATAAAATGCATTACTACAAATGTTTGTGTCATCTGTTGGAATGACAAATGTAAAGCATTTTATTACTATATGCATTACAAAATAAATATACATATATATGCAGGTCAAATCCTGTTATAGTGAATACCAAAGTAACAATTTTCAAAATAAATACTTTGTTGGCCCAGACAAATGTTCATACATCATTATGTTTAATGCACTTCGTTTTAATGAAATGTAAATTTCAGTATAATAAATGATTTATCGACTAAAAATGGCCACCAAAGATAATATGATCCAAAAAAAATACTTCATGCCAGGCGTATACTTTTGCCGAGTCTCAGGAACCCTGCAACAGTTTGTTAGGCCGAAAGAAAGTGACGGTGTGTTGGCAGATTTCCCGTCTCGGGCAGGTGTGACATCATAGAGGAATGGCCGAATTCTGAGTCCGCGCTCCACTGAGCGTCCGCATGGGTTAGTGGGTCACGTGTGGATACCACACTGTGTGAGTTTCATTGTGCTGATGACCAAATAAACAAAATGATGTCAGTTTACTCGGGGAGGGGGAGTTAAGACAACCAACGTGTCATTTTCATTTGGTATTCATACCTGTATTTCTATTAAAGTTACGTCTAATGTCTCATTTTCAAATATATTTTTTGTTTTAAATACAGGTATTGTCACGCCTAGGTCACAGAGCTGGCGAGTCCAGATTTCCTCCAATCTTTCCATTTGCTTTGCCCTCAGCTTACCGCTTACCAGCTACAGAGCCGTCCTTGTGCTGCTGCTGCTGCCGTTAAGAGATTGACAATCGCCATCGACCCCGGTCACGATGGTATATGTATTTTCCTCATATTCGTTCTAGCAAAATTCCCATTATAACAAAATATTTGTATGGTCCCATGAATTCCGTTACATCAGTCATACACCGATTTATTATGCAATTCATACTTAACAGCCGAGGGCCATAGGAACCAACAGGGTCATGTGCTAGAAACTGACAAAACCAACCACAACAGTAAATCTTTCGGTATTATTATTTCGCAGGGTCTCACGTTTTCTGACTCTTGGGTAATTCTAATCCATTTGGCCTGCACCACCTTTCTTCCACCAGTGTTTCTCAACCTTTATGGTCCTGCAACCCAGTTTTGTCTTTTAATTTATTGATGACCCAGTAGCAGCAATTGCAAACCATCCCCACGGTGAAACAAACTCACTTAAAATTGGGGAAACGTATCGCACAGCACAGCCAATACCACAGCCAACCCACTGGAGCAGGGGTGTCGAACTCCAGTCCTGGAGGGCCGCAGTGGCTGCAGGTTTTCATTCTAACCATCTCCTTAATTAGTGATCAGTTTTTGCTGCTAATTAACTTCTTTTGCCTTTATTTTAATTGACGCGACTCGCACCCCTTTGTTGTTTCTTTTTCCTTAATTAGCAGCCAAACAATAATGAGACACGAAACAAGCCGCCACATGACCAGCTAACCTGTGCCCATCACACAATAGCTGAAAATAACGAGAGGTGAAAGTCTCAGTAGAACAGAAAATGTCCGCTGTGGCAGAATGAAAGCAGCAACAAGCCATGGAATTAAATGGCGGGTTTAATTAACAGCAAGAATCAGCATCTCATTAAGAAACTGGTTGGCGTTTGAATCCCCAGTTTAACTGGTCATCTGTTAGCTCGTTTCACATCTCCTTTCTGTTTGGCTGTCATTTAATGAAGACAAGAATCAATTCAGGGGACTGAATCCTTAAAAACAGGGCCAAAGAAAAGAAGTTGATTAGCAGTGAAAACTGGTCACTTATTATGAAAAGGGTTACAATGAAAACCTGCAGCAACTGCGGCCCTCCAGGCCTGGAATTGGACAACCCTGCGCTAGAGAATGGACAAAGTCAACCTGGTGGTGTGAGCCACTGGCTACGGACCCAGCACTCCGATACGGAGACTCGAAGATGGGTTTGGCCCACTCTGTGCCAGTTGTTCAGGTATGCACACTGGTGACCCACAGCAGACCCAACAGAGTCCGTCGCAAATGGCTGATTCTAAACAGCATCTCTGAACAACAACATCACGATAGCACAGCACAATATTCTCTCTCCCCATCTCTTGCGCTCCTATCGTTACTAACAGATTGTTAGCCAAGAGACTGGCATTACAATTAGGATTAGCAGTCGGTAACTTTTTGTAGCGTTTCCTGGATGAATTTCCAATAAATACGTATCCAAATAGAGGCTCTGAACTTCAAGGGATCTAAAACTAACAATGGCTTTTCATTTACTGGTAAAATGATAAAAGTAGGAAACTGTCTTGTCACAATGTTTGTTGTTAGGGGAGAGTGCATTTGCTGTTGCTATGGCCATCTATCCCAGAAGCACCTAGGAATGCAGATTGCAAGTCACACGAGACTCGTAAAGCATCACGGGGCACCGGTGGATAAAAACGTTTAACTAAGGCAGCCGCATGGCAATTTTTTGAAAATAATTAAGTGAATAAAGTCGCCTGAAAACCCAGCAATACTGCTGTGAAAAACACTTTTGTGGGGGGTCTCATGCAGCTGCCCTTGCTAAAATGTGGGCACGTCCTTAGGCGACAGTACTTGGTCAACGTCACAGCAGAGGAAGCGAGTCCCTGCTGATGGAAGAAGAGTTGTGCCTGCAAAGAAAAAGGGAAACTGTGTAATGGCAGACCCTTTAGTGAAAGGCGGTAAAGGGAGGGCAAGTATAAAACTCTCAGGAGTGCTTGACCTACACGATGACCAGATGATGCACTTCAAATATTTTTGCACATCTTTCCTGGGCTTTGATGACCTGTTCTGTTGTATTCAGACCTTCACTCATCACTCTGGCATCCATGTCACCGGCTTCTCCTCAAAGTCTGGATACACAGCTCTGTGCCCGCATCACTTCATCTGCGTGTGTATGATGATCTCCATGTCTGATGCCATTTTTGGAAACATCAACCAAGCTTCAAAGAATATGTTTGATATTTTTCCAAGTCAAAGTAAACTCTTCACAATCATGGTATACTGTATATTAATTTGCCAATACAATTGTGTTGTGAAGTGAAGTGTATTTTAAAAATAATTTGTTCTTGCATCTTACAAAGGGGATAAAGAGTACAAGGGGCCGTAGGTAATAGAAAAAGCCTTTCAACTTACCAGATATGTCCACTTTGGAGCAGCAAAGGTTTCAATTCAAGAAAACATGCCCTCCACGTTTAGGAGGCATCCTTGTGATAACACAATGAAACTAGAAAAGATCATTTTATCAGGGCTTCTTGGAACTTTTTATTTGAGGTACGAATACATTTCCTGTTTGCTTGTCTGCTCACAGCTGCCATTATGACAACCCACTCAAATAATAGGACAGCAAATTGTAGCTGCTATAGTGGCCTGTGTGTGTTCACCCTACGATGGACTGGCACTTCGTGTTTGCTGGCCTAAGCCCCTGCTACTCCACGCCCCTGCCCTGAATAAGCAGGTTAGGAAGATGGATGGATTATCATCACTATTATAGTGGAGAAAAATATGAATAATCATCTCGCTAGCATTACTCCTGTGTTGATGGAGGGTCTGCTTCTCACTGGTGATCGCTGCTGACTAGGTGCTCATCCCTCAACAGACAGAGCCAGCACATCTTTGGGCGCCCATATGGCTGCTTTTCTAGTGAGGTGAGACACAAGGCTGCCTTTGCCAATGACTGGTCATCGATGAGGATTAAGTGGCCGTACCACTGGAGACGTGCTATGGGTGGAAGATATTGAGGACAGAAATTAAGAAGATTATTGGGCAGCAAGGTGGCACGGTGGTAGCACTGCTTCCTCGCAGTGAAGGAGGCTGCTGTTCAAGTGTGTGCGGAGTTTGCTTCTTCTCTCCAGATGCACTTGTTTCCTCCCACATTCCAAAGACATGCAGGTTAAGTAGATGGGCGATGATAAAGTAACCCGTGTGCGTTTGTCCTGCTATCGACTGGCACCCCGTCCAGAGACTTTTACTGCCCTTTGACCCCCCCTGATGAGTGCAATAGGACGATGGATGTTCAGTTCTTGTCACTTGATTACATATCATGTGCCTGCTTAGTATTCTCTCCCACACAACTAATATAAATCTAGTGACAGGAGGCAATCTTGGTGACAAAGAAACAGGCTTCTGTATAATGAAAGAATACAAGCATTTATAAGTGTGCCTTTTTTGTCCAGAGAACAGAGACATCAAATCACATCTGCATATCAGCACTCAGTTATATCAAGAACAGGTGCTTGGCGATGACTATGAGGCGAGCGCACACCCCTGGAGCCAAAATCCTGCTCCCCATAGCACAGGCCGCAACCTCCATTGGAGTGAAACACGGCCACTGAGGGAGACGAATGTGGTAGATGGCGTAGTGACACGCACAGCCGGTCTCCTTTTAAAATGGCCGAATCTCACAACACCTACTTAAAACAACACGGATACCCTGCTGTGCAAAATGTGTCCAAAGTTAGGCCGTGGAATAATACTTGCTAACATTTTTGGCTTGAAAAACAGACGTATTTGTACATTTCAAGGCCTTTTCATTCACCTGTGGATCCGTGCCGCGTTTAGCTCAATTGTCAGCTGCAAGAACAAAGTGTTTGTAAAATTTATGAAAAACGCTTCACTTTAGAACACAATTTTATGTGATGCATTTCATAAATATATAGATATTTTTTAGTGCTGGGCAACTATTAAAATTTTTAATCACGATTAATTGCAGACAATCACAACCATCACATTGGTATGCGCAAAATTAAATCGTGAACTCAAAAGTAGTGTATTGTGTGTATGTGCTTTGCAAACACTTTAAACAAATCAGGTGGTTTTTAACAGCAGTATTCCCTTTATACAGTAGACGTCTTGTAAATCTCAACTTAATGTAAGTAAGTTACAGTGAGACACAATATGGTTTGTACCTCCTGTCATCATAAGCGTCTGTCCTTCCAGGCGAACGTTACCAAAGGTGCATCAGCTACACAAACGGGTTCAGCATCTTGATCAGCTGATGCTGGTACCTCACTTTCGATCTCCACCTCCAGATCACTTGCATCAAAATCAGAGCCCAACAAACCAGGGTCCGATTCAGCGATCATATGGATAATAAGTCATCCACAGATTATTCTGCTTTGAACATTCACTTTGGTATCTCTCCACATGCCATTGGAGAAGCCGTTTGCTCTTCGCTACTGAGGCACACACAGAGAATCGCGGTCAAATCAACAAAGCTAACTTTCCTTCTAGAAAAAGCGTATTGAAAAGCGCTGTAACAAGATGATCACTGATCTCTATCGATCGCTAGCGAGACTGAAGCTTCAAAATGATAACAAAAACTGCGTTAATGTGCGATAAAACAATTGTCAATGTTAACTGATGCGTTAACGCGCCCAGCCTTGATATAGATATCTATATATATATATCTCTATATATCTCTATATATCTCTATATATATATATATATATATATATATATATATATATATATATATATATCTCTCTCTCTCTCTCTCTCTATATTATATATATTATATATACTGCGGTGGGTTGGCACCCTGCCCTGGATTGGTTCCCTGCCTTGTGCCCTGTGTTGGCTGGGATTGGCTCCAGCAGACCCCCGTGACCCTGTAGTTAGGATATAGCAGGTTGGATAATGGATGGATGGATATTATATATAAAAGCCCAATACCACTGACTCGCTCATCACGAAATCTCCTGAACCATGAGGACTTGGGGCTTGAAATTTGGAATGTAGGTTACCCTTGGCCCATAGGTGCTCACTAAGAAACGGTTTTAAAAATTTCATGGTCCAAGTGCGAAATTTCTTAAAAGTTTTTTTAGACCTGTTTGTATGTCTGTCCACTTTTCACAAGAGAACTACTTAACGGATTTAGATTTTTTTTTTCCTATAATTTACTTGAATATTCCATTGATTTTGTGACTTTCTAATCGTGCTAAGTATCATAGTTCGCTTGCGGTACCGATTTATTAGCGCGAATCTGAGAGAGCAGATATAGCGGGTTGGATGAATCAGAGACTCATCGGGCTGCGGGGCCCCCTCAGTCACACGTCTGCCACGGTGCGTAACCTTAACTCCGCTCAGTTAGCGAACGAGAGAACGACTTAATGGATTTAGATCTTTTTGTTTCTATAATTTGCTTGAACATTCTGGTTGATTTTGTGACTTCTCTCATTGCACTAAGAATCATAGTTCGCTTCCAGGAGCGATATACTCATGCTAATCCGAGAGAGAGGTTGCGGGTCGAGGGGAGGGGGAAGCGTGACATCAGGAGTAGAGAGCTGGGCTGGGCCCTCCTCACCGTCCTGTTTCACTAATACACGGGCGAAGCCTGATTGTGAAGAAATGTTGACTTGAAACACCCTGACGCTATCCTTCGAGGTCTCACAGACATCAGTACGCCCGTGTCATGGTGGACAGGGAGGTGAGGCAGTGTGATGAGCAGCTATACTGTAACTGAGCAGAGTTGCACTTTGCAGAAGGCGCAGAGTGGCGTATCTTTGAAATCAAAACAAAACTTTTTAACAAAAAAAAAAATTTAAGAAAATTGGTTGTGTGTATTTTATGACATACAATATTACAATTAAACTACAGGAACTGAGCAATGTGTAACAAAGATGAACAACACAACCCTTTAAGGAAACAGCACAAGAAATGAAGGAAAAACAGCGAACAGTGTTTATAAATAAAACAAAAAGTCATCAGTGGGTCTGTTGTCTGTACCTAAAACCGATTGGTATTGTTCTTACAGAAAGACCGCGCTAGATCGCTATAATCTGGAGAAGATGGGCATGACGCACATTCTGAATGCTGCAGATGGCAAGTGGAATGTTGGCACCGGACCAGAGTACTACAGCGACATGAACATCGAGTATTATGGGGTGGAAGCCGAAGACCTGCCCGGCTTCGATCTCAGCCAGTTCTTCTACCCAGCTGCAAAGTTCATCGACAAGACCCTGAACAACCCTGAAAGTAAGCCTGGCGCCGCAGTGTGTCGCTCAAGTACAGACGGGTCTCACACACCCAAGACCACATTTTCTCTCTAGACATGAAGCATCCTTTCATACTGACAGGTTCCTCTTTGTGATTTCTAACCTCACACATATTTAGTTAAAAGCATGTGAATGTTCATCACCGTATTTATTAGGGAGCTTTGTGGAAGAAAGTTAAAAACAGAAATCCCAGCTCGTGTTCTATAACGAGACACAAACACCCGACACGGCTTCTGTTTGTTCTCACAGCATGAGAAAATGAACTTTTTGTTTTTTTGCTTGTTATTCCAGATAAGCTTTTGGTACACTGTGCCATGGGAAGAAGTCGATCGGCCTCTCTGGTTCTGGCTTACCTGATGATCTACAAGAACATGAATGTTGTAGAAGCAATTCATCAAGTGCTTAAAAACCGAGCCATACTGCCCAACCGTGGCTTCCTGAAGCAGCTCAGACAGCTCGACATAAACCTCATTCTAGAAAGGAAGAATGCAAAGAATGAGAACAGTTCCAATGGTGTAGACCATGAGGAGAACAAAGTGATCACTTAACATTTTTGTGGAATGAAAAGGAATTTAGGAACACTTACCATGGATTTCCAGCATATTACCGAATTATTTCATAAAAATATAGGAATCAAAGGAGATGAAAAACAAAAAGGGATTGATAGCTGTCAACCAAAAAATATAAATTGTTGAGCCGAATACCACAAAGCCTGGAGCAGACCTTTAACTTGTGGCGTTTCCTTTCTAAAACAAACAAACAAACAAACAAACAAACAACGCTGTAGAAATGCTGACCTGCACCACTTGGCGTGTGCTGTTTGTGTTTACAGGCGCTAAGTAGTCTCCACTTTTCAATGAACATCACTGATGGTTATTAAAAAACGCACAATGCCTTAAAATTCAGCTTTGATCAGTTAACATGAAACCCTTCATTCCTCATTAACTTTAACGCTGACCAAATACTTCTGTAAAAGTACCAAGACTGCAGCACAGCACACCTAGTGGCTCTGACACAGAATCAAAGTCTCCGAGTCGTCCTTTGATTTCTTAGCTTTCAGCCATGGCGGCCCAGTCCTAATATACAATACATTTAAAAAGGCAGACCAAATTCACATTCATGTCACCGTTAGTAGATCACTAAGACAAGGATTATGGATAGTGAGCCATAAGAACAGTTTTTGTCTTATGTCATGTTTGAAATATGCTGAACATTTCTGTAGAATTGATTCATTTTTGCAGTTTTACCTGGGAAGTCTGTTTGCCGTATAGCTCACTGCAAGACTTACAAGGGGACTTGTGTGTCGAGAGCCGAAGCCTTTTGTTTTTGGTTGCTTGGGTAGGACGCTTTAAATAAGCTTAAGTTCATTACTGAGTCCATGGCCCCTTTAACTGATACAACTTAATAACGGAACTGAATTTCCATTTCTAATAGACTGTTGTAAGAATGACGTTGTCAAATAAAGTAACGAAGTATCAAAATCAAACATATTAAGGCCTAAGTTAAAAGACAGCAGGGACAAATTTAGGATGTGTTTTAATGTAAACTTTAGTTTTTATTCTACCAGTTTTAATAACGGAAGAGTACCTCATAAAATAATTGAATATGAAAACTGACACAGCAAAAAATAAAAGTCCATGGCACACAAGCTCATCTGACAGACTGTTCCCACATTTTGGATTAAGAAGTACAAGCGCATAACTTTAGTCTCAAGGCTGAAGAAGAATACCCACTTGAGCATAACTGAATAATAAACGGCCCCAGTACTGGGGCACGCAGCCTTGAGTACGGAGTACACGCTGGTCACAGAGAACGGGAGCCCAGCACAGGAACACTGGGCGTCTGACTGGCACCAATTTATGCTTTCAAAGCCTCATCTCAGACAGACAGCTGGTTTTTTTAAAAGTAGTTTTTGTTTTTAAATTTAAGCGAATACAAGCAGTTGTTGATCTAAACATTGTGCGGTTATCTCAAACAATGCCATGCTAAAGAGAGACCCTGCGCAGTCCGAGTGAACTCACCATTGTCACTGTTAACTGAGTGCCAGCAATACAAATCGGGGAATACTGGCAAGGGGCACTGCTTGTATTACGTTGGTCTCTTCTTCCAACTTGTATACACTACTTTGAGTTTACATGGTATCTGTTAGAGGTGGGGGGGGGTCAGTAATTTTGTCAAAATGTAGATAAATTAACAAAATAAAGGTATGGCGACAAATGAGCACGGCTACTGGATTGGTCTTTTTATCTCGGGCAACTGCTGTGGGGAATTCAATTTAAAGACGACTTACAAAACCTTGTGCATGTTAAAACATGAATTAGTAGGTCAAGCTTAGTGCCTTGTTATGAAACTCGCACTGCTTTTGAGAAATTGTCCATTTTTTTTAAACACAAAACATCGCATCACAAAAGGAAACTGGAAATGTGATTTTATGTTGGTGTATTAATGTCTTAAGGGTAATGTCTGAGATTCCTCGTTTGTGATCTGCATGTAACAAGTGAGCCTGTCCCTTTAAGATTATTCCAAATGTAAAGGGAAATGTCTGTTATGTTGGCACATAAGGTGATGTCGGTGTTCTTTGGACTCTGATCTGTATGTAAGATGCAAGACTACCTATTTAAGCAGATTCACTCAGCGGCCACTGTATTAGGTAGAACTGCTCGTTAACACAAATATCTAATCAGCCAATCGCAAAACAGCAACTCAACGCATTTAGGCCTGGAGTCGCTGTTGAGGCGACCTGCTGAAGTCCAAACGAGCACCAGAATGGGGAAGATCAGCGATTCAAGTGACTTTGAATGTAGCCTGGTTGTTGGTGCCAGGTGGGCTGCTCTGACTATTTCACAAACTGCTGTTCTATTGGGATTTTCACACACAACCATCTCTAAGGTTTACAGGGAATGGTCCAAAAAGGTGAAAATGTCCAGTGAAGGGCAGTTCTCTGGCCAAAAATGCCTTGATGATGCCAGGGGTCAGAGGAGAATTGTCAGGCGGGTTTGAGCTGATAGAAAGGCAACAAGTAACTCAAATAACAACTCGTTACAACTGAAGAATGCAAAAGAGAACCTCTGAATGCACGACACGTCAAACCTTGAAACAGATGGGTTACAACAGCAGACCACCACACCGAGTGCCCACTCCTGTAAAATAAGAACAGGCAACGGAGGCTACAATTCACACAGGCTCACCAAAATTGGGCAACAGAAGATTAGAAAAATGTCACCTGGTCTGATGAGGCGCGATTTCTGCTGTGACATTAGGATGTTGGGGTCAGAATTTGGCATCAGTAACATTAAAGTATGGATCCTTTCTGCCTTGTATTAACTGTTCAGGCTGGTGCTGGTGGTATGATGGTGCGAGGCATATTTTCTTGGCACACTTTGGGCCTCTTGTTACCCAATTGAGCACTGTTTAAATGCCACAGCCTACCCGAGTATTGTTGCTAACCATGTCCATCCCTTTATGACTGCAGTGTACCCATTCTGATGGCTACTTCCAGCAGGTTAACGTGCCATGTCACAAAGCTCAAATCATCTCAAACTGTTTTTTAAACATGAATGAGTTCACTGCACTCAAATGGCCTCCACAGTCTCCAGATCTCAATCCAATAGAGCACCTTTAGGATGTGATGGAACGGGAGATTTGCAGCATGGATCAGCAGCAAGTGTGTGATCCTATCATGTCAATATGGACCAAAATCCCTGAGGAATGTTTCCAGGACCATGCTGAACCTATGTCATGAGGAATTACCGCAGGCAAAAGGGGGTCCAACCTGGTACAAGAAGATGTACCTAATGAAGTGGCCAGCGAGTGTATTATTAAAAAGACCAGTAATGGCGCACATACATTTGACTTGAGTATTCCTAGTTTTCCTCCTCTTTCTCTGTACGTTTAGCATTTGTTTGCTCAGAGGTTGATGCGCTTGCTGCTTCCTGAGCAGCTCTCGTTTTCTCCACCCTAGCGGCCCACTTCTCTTCTTTCGTCAGCATCTTTTCATGTTAAAACTGATTAAGTCAGCGTTTGTGTATAATTACTTGGTATGTTTTTTCTTTAATTTTTCACTTGGCACTTAGGTCTTCAATCTGCCTCAAGAATGATTTAAGATTTGAAGAGGTAGAGGTAGTGACGGCGAAGGTGGCAGGGATGAGAACGGCACCTGTACGCATGTACCCCTCGGCCGTCCTGCTGGCTGCTACCGAGAGTTGATTCTACAATAAATTAAAAATAAAAAGAGGAATAGAATAACCCTGGAGGTCAACCATCACCCTGAAAGCGGATAGACGATGTCACGTAGTATGTGTGTACCAAATTTCAGGTCAATTGGTCAAACGGTTTGCTAGCTACAAGTGATTTAAAATCCTGGACAGACAAACGCACAGCCATGGTGGCGTATTATATATAAAGATATCCTTTATCTTTCAAGTAAATAAAATTACACTTTAGTTTAGGTACTGCAAAAAAAAACCCATCTCTTACTCATTTACTCGTACGTAACAAGACCTTCTAAAAGGCTTCTTTTGGCGACCATAACCCTCACAAAGCCTCAGTGAAGCGACTCTTCATCTGTGTGATGCGGCCTACTAAAAGGACTTCACTTTGGAGCGGTCAGACGTCGCTTACGTGACACGTCTCCCTCTTGACATCACATACTTCATCATAAGACCCGTGTGTTCATAAGTCAATTCACCGGCACATCAAATGTCACACTGCACAGGTATGAACAGCCTGGTGCTTTATAAACAGAATTACGAGAAGAAAAAAAAAACCCCTTTGTTAACGTCTGGTTGCGTGACAGTAAATGAGCGAGAGCTGCGAGTTTGCCGTACCCAAACTAAAGAGTTACCAGCCGCGTGTGTTTGCAGCACCTCACTGACGGTCGGCAAGTTTTTGTCCTGCAACCTGAAACAGCAGCATGTGTGGCCATAAGAGACAAGATGGGGACCGCTGCTAAAACAGATTTAGATTTCAGTTTTAAGACTGAATGTTACCATCTAACAAATCCGTATTAACATTGATTTTTATAAAGTCTTACACTAGCATTAAACTGAGGCACACCTCCTCTCTGCACACGTATACCAGAAGGCTAAGAAACTGCAGTGCGTAAAAAAGACACTAAACACATGGACCGCAGATTGCAATGACACAATAATGGCTCATCATAATTTATTTTGTTTGTTAAAATGTACAGCATTTCTTTTTAAGGTTTGATTTTTTTTTTTTCTTTTTTTAGTGACTGACTAAAAAGAACTGATAAATACAAGACTCTCGTTCTGTCCTATTTTGTACACTTACCCAGGTTTTCCTTTCATTCCTAACAGTCATTCTGTACAAGTACAAAGGCTACAAAAAAGCAATATAAACAGACACAAATACAATTTGCTTTTTACATGCGATTTGTTAGCTTAGCTTGGTCTATTCACAGGCTACAGCTCTATATTTCTGTAAAATATATTTCCAACATTTTATAAAGATAGAAAAATCTACAGATGGAATGAAAGTGTAAGGTTAAAGGCATTTTGATAAAATAACTTAATGCTTTCCAAATTCTGCCGTGTTTTTGGAGCTGTTCTTTGACGTGTTTCAGAAGTGTGCTGGTACAAACACAGATAATATGCTTCATTATTTAGACAGAAATCAATTTTCTTTTCTTTTTTTTTTTTTTTTATATAAAACAGAAAGCTGCCTTATTTCAGGAAATCTGTTACAAAAAAGTACTGAATTACACATTTCGCAATAAAACCTTTCAAACGTAATGACTGAAACAGGACTAAGTTATACAATTTTTACAATCTTAGATTTAACAAAAATATAGTTTCATCTCACTCCCGTTGAAGGGAAAAACCTAATCAAGGCAAAGTATGTATAAAATGGCTTGCTATTAAGTACAACACTTGTACAGTACTACCTTATGCACTGTCACTAACAAAGACTTTATAGCATGCTAAGTGACACCATACTGGGAAAATACAATAACTTAAATGATACAGCATAAAGGCAGAAGAGTGGAACACAAATTCAACATTGGTGAACTTATTAAAAGAGCACAACGTCCCAAACCGCATTTTGATAGCAGGCACATTAAATAGCTCCATTAGCCAGACAAAGTAGTCCAATCATGAAGCATCCATTTTAAAAATCCTTATAACTTAGGCTGCATTCATGACTTGATTAAAATACTTTAGAAAAGTCATCTTCAGTTTTGATTACGTAAGGCTTTTCATAAAAGAAAAATATTATCCAAACAACGCAACTTTTTTTGCATTCACACCAAGTGCTGGTTTTAAATAAAACAAAGACGAACAAAAAAAAACAAAAAAAAAAACACAAAACACACACACACACAGAGGGCATAGTGAGCTAGTATGCACTTATAAATACAAAGAAAGAAAGAAAGAAAGAAAGAAAGAAAGAAAGAAAGAAAGAAAGAAAGGAGACCGACTACTACTATCGCCTCATGAATGAGCCGTTCAAAGACTGTTTGGACATGCCAGTGTTCATGTAGCTATGATGACTGGCTGGCGAGTACATCATGTTGCTGTGTGGTGGCCCCTGCATTGGCTGTTGTGGATATGGCTGAGCTCCCATCATTCCCATCTGCATAGGATATTGTGCCGACTGATTCATATAGGCATGATTTCCATGATAACTCGTATTCATCATTGGCTGAGACATCCGATACCCATTCATAGCATTCAGAGTGTTCATATTCATGTTCATCGAGTTGACATTGTATGCTGGAGCAGGCATTAGATTCACCCCCATGTTCATTCGTGGCATGGCTAATGTTCTCGCAGGTGTTTGCATGGCTACTGTTTGGGAAGCACGCCCATAAAACTGTTGCTGATGGGGTGCAGACTTGCCACGCATTGCCACGTGGCTCTTGACGGGCATCTGTGTCTGGAGTCTCTGGGCGGGAGGTATCCCCACATTTGGGGAAGCCATGTTTCGTTGTAGTAACGGTGGGGGGAGGTTCAAAGGTGGTGGTGTCAGGTTGGGAGGGGGCGTCATTGTGGATTGTGCCTGGGGTCCTCCAGGCACAGAATGTGGGGACTGAGATAAAGAGGCAAGTCCTGTGTTACTCAGCTGTGAAGACAGAGATACACTGTTTGCATAGGACGTGACAGAGGCTGAATGATTATAAGGCAATGGATGGTCCATAAGGGTGTTAGTCAGTTGCTGCAGTTTTGCTAAGCTAAAAGTAGCAGAGGGCTGTGGGTAATGGCCACCTCCATAGTCACTCTGGCCCATCCTTTCATAGATTCCAATATTTGGATTGCCAGATTCAGAAACTTCTGTCAACTGCATGGGTGGGGAAAAGTTGGTCGCCATGCTACACTGAGACATTTGCTGTTGCTGGTTGCTGGGTGGTCTTTCAACAACACATCCCTGGGGAGATTTGACGCTGCAGTTCTGAGGAGAGTTGATACTGTTCTGTTGCATCATGCTACAGCTCCCGTTGATATTAGCGATCTGTTGTGTCACGGCACAACTGCTCTGAGTAAGGCTACTGGAGGAGATCGTATTATATGAGCAGCTGCTCTGTGAAGAATTATTCCCACAAATGCTCCCTCCTAAAGTTGAATCATAGCTACTAGGATTTTCATAATTTTCCGTTGTGCTTTCGATGCTGCCAAGGTCACTAAATCCACTATCGACGACTTGCTGCGAGTGGTCTGAAACTGAAGGAACATCCATCATGGGACTGGTTTCCATGTTTTGTAAGGATGGCACAGATATGGCACTATGATCCGGGCTAATTTGAGTATAGCTGTTTTCTAGCACAGAGACCGCTGGACTATTTACAGAACGAACTGATTGACTAGGATGAGAATGAACTGATGAAATTGGACTACTGTGATCTGACTGTTGACAGTCATCCATTATGGTCATCTGAGGGCTATGATCTGCATGTGTATAACTCTGCAAGCTCCTACAGGCCTCCTGGGTCTCCACACAATCCTGAAAGTTGTCCTCATGTTCATTATTTTCCTGGGTAAGAGACTGTACTGCCTGCACAGTCTCATTATCTATTTCTGCACAAACTGAATGCACATCTTTCATTTTAGAATTGTGTTCCTCTTCCTTTTCATGAAGGTGATGGCTATTTTCATCATCAGACTCTGAATCAGAAACAATCTCATGGTCATCATCATCCACTTCCATGTCTCTCCTGTTACCACTGCTGCTATCATCATCATCATCATCATCGTTTTCTACTGCAGTATTCAAATCAAAACAGGGTTCCTGACATTCGGTGGGTTCTGTCAGAACCTCAGGTGCACTTTCTTCCTTCTCTAGCTCTGTTGAGTCCACGTGGCTGTCATCTTCATCATCAGCATCATGATCTTCATTTTGCACAGGTTCTTCTTCCTCTTCATCTTCATCGTCATGTTCATGAGCCTGCGAAATATCTTCATCCGTTTTATCGGAGTGGTTTTCACCTTGGTTCTCATCTACTTGGTCAAGACTTTCTAAACATTCATCACTACTATCAGAATTATCTTCACTTCTTGATTTCTCTTCAACCATTTTTGGATGCAACTCATCTGGACTTGCAGGTTCTGAAAGCGGTTGTCCAAGATCCGTCACACTTAGGTCACTTTCTTTGAGGCTACCATCTACTTCTGTAACAGATGATATTTTATCCAAATCTTCCTTTTGTTCTTCTGTCAAGACCTGGTTGGCTTCCATTGGTGTTTCAGGTGGAGTGTACAAGTTCAGTTTAAAACCAGTTTTCCTTTCCTTTTTACGTCTCCACTTCGGTGGACCACGCTTAACTCCCTTTGGCCAGCCCTTCTTGCGTTTCACAGGCTCAGGATTGTCTTCAATGCTCCCTTTTAACATACTTCCAATAGAAGTAACATCTATATTAAAAGAAAAAAAAAAACATTACTAATAGTCAGTTTCAGAATGCGTCTCATTAAACCTGATACAGAGATGTTAAATATTGCCATTTTAATTTTGACCTTGGCGGCTACTGTAGTAAAAGCTAACTGTTTGAGTTTTTCCTCGTTTCCATTTAAAAAGGCAGGCCGGCTGTGTGACAGCACAATGGTTAAGTGATGCTGCCCCTCCGCTCCTGTACCCTAATTAGAGGACTGGCTGTGGCGATTTCCCCGTGAGGTTTATGTGCTCACCCTATGCTTTGTAACCCTTCACACAATACAAACACACTCTCCAGCTGACGTGCACCACTAAACTGGCCTGGTATGAGATGTGCCCAGAGGTAGACTAATGCTCTCATCCAAGCTTAATTTCTACTGTGGATCAACGGCTACCAAGTTAGGCTTTGGCTCTGTAAATCTGCCAACACAGATGCAATCTGTCATGTGAAATAAAGAGAAGAACAGCTTAATTATCTAGCCATTTTTTTAAATCCAGCTATTTTTTCAGATGGGGCCTGCCTACCTTGTGGTACCAGAGGACCTCACTGACTGGTGCTATTGCTGCTATTTCTAACAGAACCTACACTGACACTGCTCTCACGAGTTAACTTTTCAGACTAAAAGGAATATCTGTATAGATCTTTTTTTTTTTATAAATCAAAGGATTTCAGGAACACTGTATATATGTTTATAAATTTTTAGCTGTAGTATGAATTTGTCATCTGAATAAACACATGTTGAAAATATAGACATTAAAAATAAGGGGGGTTTAATCACTGCACTTCTTTGCTTGCCCTGCTTTACCGTCTCGGCCAATTTCAGATCATCTCTAAGTGAACTGCTCTCATCTCGGCAGGAGCAGAGCTGAGATGGGACAACAGAGCAAATGCAAGCTACTGTGAAAATGATCCTTTAAGTATGCAAAAATTGTGGCCTAAGGCGCCACTTACAGATGGTTCAATCCTGTGTAAATGTCTTATGCCACCCAGCAAAAATATCTTTAAAGCTAGTTATTTTAGCAGTGCATGATTATTTAATACAAGAAGAAAATCATAAAATACAAATAAACTGAAGTCTGTTTTTAAAACAAGTCAATATTTTTAGTGGTATCCTTTTAATGAAAGCTGAAGAAATCTCTTTTGGTACAATGCTGTATAACTTGTTTCAAGTTTTCTTGTGGTAAATTCTGCTGACTTTTCTCTGCAAACGATCCCACAAAGCTTTAGTGATGTGGCGCTCACTACTGTAGTGTGCTTGGGGAGATCATAACACAGAAACATTTTAAGTTTTTACAAATAAACTGTTACTGAAAAGTTCAGCATAATTTCTCAGTAGTCCTCATCCTGTACCACTGGCTGTACTTCACCCACAGACCAGGACAGCGTCACCACTGCCCTGTACAGAAGACTGCCGATTGGCATCAATGTACTTTTCACCAGTTCTCCTTGTGATAAACTGGCGTCTTTGTGAACCAAAACGTTCACATTTGGACTCTTTGCTTTGCACATGTTGTTGCTGCCACTGACTATGTTCTTGATGATGTAAAACTATGATTTGATCTCTGTCAGAGTGCTTTGGCTTAGCTAATTTCTAAAACCTATTCAAAGAGACCCAAGTTCCAGGGGTTGTCATCACATACACCAATTTAACTGTCAGGTTTTACTTGTCAGGCAGTCACTTTCTAAATGGCTTTATCCTGAACAGGGTTGCAGGTGGTGCTGGAGCCTATCCCAGGTAGCAAAGGGTGCAAGGCAGGAAAAACCCTGGACAGGTTGCCAGTCCATTGCAGGGCGAATACACACACACACACTCACCACAACCCACCCACAAGGGTCAATTTACTATTGTCAACCCACCTAACTTGCAAAAAAACCTACACAGACATGGGGAGAACGTGCAAACTCCATGCAGGAAGGACCCAAGACACAAGTCCTGGTCTCCTCCTTACTGCGAGGCAGCAGCTACCATTCCTAAGTAACTTATTTAAAAATAAATGTGTGGCTTAAGAGCGGTTTTTTTTTGCACACTTACAAAAACACAAACGATACCATAAATAATTTGGCAACGCTTGAATGTATACATTTTTAACAATTCTACTTTTTAACAATATAACCATGTTGAAAATTTTTGGTATACTTTTTTTTTGTAATATTTATTCATTATACAAGTATAATAAGTAAAAAAAAGATGCATACCTTTACTGTGCATCTCCTCTGCAATAGCTTTTCTGCAGTTATGATTGTCAAGCTGTTCAGTTTTAACATGTTTCTGCCGGTCATGACGATTGACCATTCTCTTAACACATGGCTCATCTTCATCTTCCCCATCCATCTTGCAGTTTGGTTCTAAAAGTGGCATTGGTCTTTCTTCATCGGAGTTTTCAAATGGCTCATTCAACACCTCAGTTGTTTCTGATATTGTTTCTGTGGTGACACTGCTATTGCCATGTCTGCGTTTACGACCTCTTTTTCGTCTGAGTAACACTGGCCTCTGAAACATACAATTACAATAATAGTTAGAACACAATATATTAGCATTTAGCAAAAAACAACAAACATTTTCAAACCCCAGTAATCCAACTGAGGATCACAGGGACTGGAGCAGCGCTGCACTCCATTGCAGGGCACAGTCACAATTTATAAAAGCTATCGCCACCAGTGTCATTATATTTTATCAGTTTAATGCCTGTTTGATCTTCTTACGTTAAAAAGTCTAAACCAAACAATTTTATAAGAATATGATTAAGTTTGTGTTTCACTTGTTCACCGAAACTCACAGTCAATAAAGAATTTAACATACAGTATATAAACTGTTTGAGGTGAAGCGGAAAATAATGTATATGTCATCCTTAACCCTTCTAAACACTTGTTTGTAGCCAACTTTAAAAGAAAATAGACACGGTGGGTATACAATGGCATGTGTAAACACATTTTGATAGTGATTTGAGAGCGTTAATAAAATTTACCTTGATAAAATATATATCCACTGTGTTTAAAACAAACCTGTTCTCTGGAGAACAGTTCAAAGTTTGGAACCTCACTAATATGAGAATAATACGAGTAACACAATGTTCATATTGTGATATTCAATATGAACGTTACTATTTGTGAGAGCCCAACTACAAATGACATCCACTTAATTACAAAAAGTCAAAGCAGGAGCTGAACCCCGTTATCTAGAACCTGCAATCCGCCTACAGACCAAGACGGCCCTAATCCAGACACTCCTCTCCCCCAAACCCCAAGTGGGGGGCAGCTTTCAACTGTAGAAGTAGATCACAAGTATCCCAGCTTCTCCTATGCCACTATTAGAGAAGGAGCAATATTTTGAGGTAAATGATCAGATTAACTTAAAAAAAAAAAAAAAAAAAGTAAATGATATGAAAAAATGAACTGCTCACAAGTTACAGAACTACTTTTTGCTGAGTGCAGCCACACAATAAGATGAAGAGCAGTATGAAACTCACAAGTATCAGCTGGGATTAGGAGACCCCGATGTGTTTGTGTAGTGAAGCCAATACTGTAAACAGGCACAAGGGGGCAGTATTTCACAAGCCAACATCAAGAGAGGAGCTGAAAGGTCATGTGCAGTGTCATGCCGCACCGTCTACATAAAAACATTCATTTAAATTTCAAAGTTGTGCTGCAGCTTAAGCTACCACTGAAGCAACACATTTTTCTCATCCAGCTTTTAATGCATTTGGCCTGCAGAAGAAAACACATCAAAATAATGTTTTACTATTTCTTGCATCTTTTTTAAATTCTACACACTATATACCTTTCTCTTTATGTTTAGCACTCCCTGTGCTTTTGTAAGGACAGGAGGAGAAGCTGGTTGGGCATCAGACTCCTCCTCTTCCTCTTCTTCATCCTCATTTTCATTCTCACTGCATTCTTTTGACTGTATGGTTGACCATTCTGGAATTGTGGGAAGGCACTCGGAAGATCGTGTTAATGAATTTTTACAAGTCATTTTTGTAGATGCCAGTCTGCTGTTTAGTTTCACATTAAATGCTTCCTGTTCTTCTTTTTCCCAGCAAGTTGCCTGTTCCATTAATCGCTCAGCCTGTACAATAAAGCAGGAATAAAAATGTCAAAAGCATTTTCATTATTAAACCAATGTGTTACGCTGGACGTTATGATTACTAAAAGAGTAGATGAACTGAGAGAATGCCATCTGATTAGTACTTGGTCTCACTGCAGCAGTTAAGATATACAGCCACAGAAGATTACATTTCATGGAATATTTAGTGTGATTAATAATGCAGTGAACTGAGGTCATTTTGCACTAAATTACATGCCTGCTGACAATCATTATAACACGCTAGTTAATTAACACAGTTTAGGCAAAATTAATTACAAAAACGCTTCAGTTTTCCTAAAACAATTTTTTCTTTAAAAATGTATAGAATACATTTTCAACAAACGCCAGATGTAAAGGATTACCTATACACACAAAACAATTAAATGTGTTAGCAATGTTTTCTTATAAAGAAAACCCAATAAACAGCACACATTACTTCAATTGTAAAGATTAGTCGAGTCCATCTAGAAGTATGAAGTGTGCACAGACGGTCATTTCTTTTAATTTAAATGTTTTCAGAAAGACAGCATTCTGGCTGCAGGAGATTTTTGAGACACCAGGTAAATAATCACAAATCAACACAAATTAGATAAGTTGATTAGTCAAAATGCTTCAACATCGTTATCTAGACTCTTTCAATGAAAAACAACATACCTATATAAACTAACCAAGCTGAGTATTAAATTATGATATACTAGTATCCTAAATACTATTTTTCTCAAAATAAAGTTGTGCATTACATCAAAATGTCACTAATAAAGAATGAGTGAGGGACTCATCAATAGGAACAGTGGGAGGAAATCACTTCTGGTGTTCATGTCCCTAGACAATCCCTTTCAAATCCCAGAAGTGGTTCTGCATACACCCCTTCAAACAGGCACTGTGTTTATCTGTCAATAGTTTGTATGCTGTACTACACTTTCTCATTTCATATTCTATCTTCATTCTCTCTTGTATTCTGTGTTATCCTGGTTATGTTGCACAAATACCATCAAGACAAATTCCTAGTACACATTAGTGTACCTGGCCAATAAACGCAGATGTACAAAAGCAGCTCTAAAGTCAACACCTCTCTACTCAGTAATGCTCTTCTGAGGGAGACACAGGCTCCACCATGTATGAAGTTACAGGTGAGATGGGAAGAGTTGGAACAGTATTGTGTCACATACCATATTATTCTATTTATGTATTTATTTTTTTAAGTTGGATATACTTTTGTTAATTCCCGGTTGGGGGAACTGTCTTTTCGCATGACCTTTTAGAGGTCAGAGTTCAGGGCTGGCCATTGCACAGTGCCCCTGGTGCAATTTTTCAGGTTCAGGGCCTTGATTCCTGGGCCCAGTGGGGTAGAATCCTTTCTGGTACTAATGAGATTTGAACCATCAACCTTCCAGATACCAGTGCAGATCCTTAGCCACAGCGCCACCACTCATCTCCCTTTTCCTTGGGGTAACGTGACCCGAGGTCACTGGAATAGCAAGATAACTACAGCAAGGGTGGAGTGGATGTCACTTCTTGCTCCTCAAATACTCTAGCTCTCTCTTGTTCATTGCAAAGGGTAGTCGTGGAGCATGAGTGTTATTACGCTGAATGTGCGTTAAATGAGACAACAAAAGTTGGAGGAGCACATCTTCTACCTTATCGTGTACAAACAAGGCATGCAGAATTTAAAAATGGTACATTATTTTCCTCCTTTGTCTTTCTGCCTGTGTGTATAAAGCTGAGACCGCCCAAGTTTAATTCATGGACTACTGTATATACATATGCAATTACACAAGGTTAGTGTGTATATTCACAGTTATACACATACTATTTTAAAATCAAACGTGATTTGCACAGAGAATCTGAAATCCAAGTTGTGTCAAGTACAAAGAACAAACTGAGAAGTTCACTGATGCACTACAGTTTTGGCTCTTTAAATCATTACCTATGGAAAACTAAAATAACTGTCTGAAACAGCTAGCACTATGTTTAAGACAAAATGTACATCTTCAATTTTACGATCAAAGTTAACATCAGAAGTCTAACGCAAGTACAGTGGAACCTCGAGATAGGATCACCTCTGTATACGAGAAATTCAAAATACGAGGAAAGTATGAGCGAAAAATTCAGATCTAAATACGAGCATTGGCTCGCGTAACGAGCCACGAGCCAGGCTGTGGGTATAGCTCGCGGCTTAGCAAGGGGGCGTGGTAGCAGGTGCGAGCCGCGATCTGCGGTGTCTGCGTTTCTCACTTAAGTGCACAGGTGGGAAACTGCCCACATCCATGATTGTTCCTGTGGCTGATGGGCTGCAGCTGCCATGTCCTCCCCGCATATATAGAGAAGCGCGAGCCGGTTAAGGGGGAGAAAAAGTAAAAGAAAAGAGAGGAGAGAGCGCGCGCACAAGCAGGCAGGCAGGCAGGCGGGCGGGCGAGCGAGTGAGTGCAGGCTCGCGTGTAGCTGAACAGTGAGCTGAACAGGCGAGCCAAACAGCTGAAGCAGGACGGTGTAGAGAAGGTCAGCTGCATTAAGAGTGTCTCGCCTGTTGCAGAGCCCGCAGGCGAGACGCTAACAGAGAAGAAGCACCGGGGATTGTCATCTGTTTTTTAAAGACGGCATCCTTTTGACGTTTTAAATTCGTGTTAAAGGATTGTTATTCTTGTGTATTTTAAACCTCCACTTCACAACTGTTTTAAGGATTATTTATTTAAAGATTTATTGAATGCTCTACTGCACTTTGGACACCTGTTTTGATTCTTTTAATAATCAGTTATATTATTTACCAGTGTTATTTATTAAAGGTAGACTACAGTATATATAATTTATCAGTGTTATTTGTTAGGAAAATTGATTTTTATGTTAATATATTTGGGGTGCAGAACGGATTAACTGGATTTCCATTATTTTCAATGGGGACGTTTGTTCTAGATACGAGAAATTCGCTATACAAGCTCAGTGCTGGAACGAATTAAACTCGTATCTAGAGGTTCCACTGTACAAAAATATTACCCGTTCTTCATGAGGCAAGCAAGACACCTTAACTCAAGGACAGCAAATGCCACATACCTCCATTTCAGCCTCTCGTTCTTCTTCAGACAAAGCAGCATTGCACGGTGCTATTGAAGTCCACTGGAGGCTGTCAGGATCTACTGTATTTACCCGGGGATTAGCTTTTAGCCTCTCCATGTGTTTTTGGATTAGTTTCTCTCTTCTAATAATTACAAACCTAAAAATGAGTGTGAATAAAGGTGTAATTTAGCAGGGTTTTGGTAAAAAACAAAAAGACCAAAATATGCTACTACGACAACCTTTACTGACCTTATCACTAACAGTATAAGTGATGCACTCTGGAAAAACTTAAATACTATAAAATAAGTTTTTATTCTACAAGAAGCAAAGTAAAACATTATCTAGTTTCAATTCTTATGCACGTAGGCACATCATAATTTCAACTCATTTTCTTTATCTGGTTTCTATACCTAAATTATATCTGAAATAAACTGAACTATTAAAGGTCTCATTTTCACATCTTCATTTGACACATACTATATATGGAACTTGGAGCAGTTCATTTTATTTATTTAGATAGGAATACCACAAACTGGCGCAGTCTGATGAAGAATTCCTAATATTCCCGAGACTAAAATTAACATAACAAATCACTTGACTCAAATCTAAACTTGTAATTTTACAGTAAAACACACACCTAAATGTCATAAATGTATCAGAAGAAAAACAAAGCAAAAACAGAATAAATCCCACAAATTTTATTCAGGAGCCTCAGAAAGCGTTGGTATTGCGGCTGCTTGCATGAATTGCACAGGAGTAATATTAATGACAATTAATAATAATAATTCATTACATTTATATAGCGCTTTTCTCAGTACTCAAAGCGCTATCCACACAGGGAGGAACCGAGAAGCGAACCCACAATCTTCCACAGTCTCCTTACTGCAAAGCAGCAGCACTACCACTGTGCCACCTGTGAGGACGTGTTAGAAGGAAGGAACAGCAAGCCTAAAGTTGGCATGCAGAAATCAGGCAATGTTCTTGTGCAAGGGTAATAGCAAGATTAAATAATCAAAAAACATTTACATACATCTCTGTCTGACATCATACATGGCTAAAAATTATACATCCTAGGATTTCCAGGTATCAAAAAAAATTGTTGTGGACAATACATTTGTTTAAATAACTTGTAGCCAATTACAACCAATGGGAATGAGATTATTTCATTTCAACCAAAATTTATTGGTTTTTACTGACATTTTAAAAGAGCTTTTTGGTTGCTTTATTTTTATCCCAAAAGTTTCTACACACTATAAATGACCATAGAGACTACAATGGTGAAGAGATGAACCACCAGAAATGCTGCTTCTTCAAACAATTTAGCCTGAGGAAACAAGGTAGGGAGCTATTTTCAAAGACAAAATGACATACCAAGTAATTTTTTTTTTTTTTTAAATATATTTAAACATTTTACCTCTAAAAACCGAAAAATGCCGATGACGTCTTTTTAAGAAGAGTATGCCACAACCGGTAGAAAAGGCAGGAAAAGACTATATATTGTACTTTTAAAACTTCTCTGAGTAACCACACTTTACTGACAGGCTGAAAAGTTGTCTACTGTCCTTTGCAATGTCGCAAAACTATGAAAACCAATTGTTCTTGTCTACAGATTACTTCTTTAGCCAGCTTGCATTTCAAAGCATCTCTGTATGTACAGTATAGGCAAAGAATTTGTCACCATATTGAATATTTTTCATAGTGACTGGGGATGGTAAACTACAGTCTACTGGCTGCACACAGCCTATGGGCAACTCGTAGAATATCCAACATGAGGTGATGATGCTACAGCTATCTAGTGTAGCAAATTACCACGTGGTGTCATCCAAAAATAATTTAAGCTTTAACTATATGAATAGGAAACAGTTGGTAGTGCTGCACACATAAGTATGCAATTTTTACCTACTTGCTTGTTTCTGTTCAGCATGTGTGTTTGTGATTTTTATCAGAAATGGAACTGCTTATTAGCACCCCTGAAAGCAAAATGTCAGAGGAGTGACTCAGAGACTGCACCAAATCAGTATAAATTTGAAATGAGGACATTACAAGGTTTTCCATGTAAACCGAAATGTATTATTATTACTGTATTTCAGCCTATGTGCCAATGAGATCGGAAGTAAAAAGCTTCTTCACCAAGTTAGTAGAGGAAGATATTTTTTGTACTGTAGATGAGCTCAACTCAATTATGGTACAGTGCTGGTAATTTATCTTTTACAAATATTTTTCATGCTGTACAATAACCTGAGTCGGATGCAAGAGTCATAGCCTGTTTAAGTCCCCAATTTTAAGGGAGAGTGTTCAAACAGGATGCGGACCTTGCCAAACATACAGCTCATATTGCTATACTTCATTCTGAATTTGAATTTCACATTCACGAAAGGTGCCAAAAGATACATTTAGCAATTTGTTATCTTCCACTTGCTATTAATATGGACAATATTGCTGAAGTCTCACAGCTGGAATAAATAAAACTCCAATTGGTAAACCAGGAAAGAATTGAGGGTGTAGAGATGACTGAAGAATTAGGGTCAAGTAACCGATAACACAATCCACTTCACAGTGGTTTTGGCAGCACACAAATGCAAAAACTTCAGTAGAGCAATTTGTATGCAGATACAGCAAAGTCTAAAAGGGATAAACTGGGGGTAAGCTTTTCAGTGTAGAAACAGTCAAGGATCAGTGTAACAGATTTAAAAATGTTTTACATATACATTGTAATACAGGTCAAGTTCACCCAAAAATTTGTAAGCATAAAGAAGTTAAAGAAAACTCTGAAGCAGGTAAAATAAAAAAGAAGTTGCAATAATAAAAACAGCTATATATATATATATATATATATATATATATATATATATATACGGTATGTGTAAGGTGTATACGAGGGCATGAGGACAATAGTTAAATGGATATTCAAGAAGCTAACTGGCAGCTAAAGACAAATATTGCAGAAAAGATGAAAAATTACTCATATCTTTTAGTAATTTAGTACAAATGGAATAGCTGAGGAGGAAAAGATAATCATAAAAATTAAGGGCAAATTAAAGTTTACAGACAGTGGAATGTCATATGCTCAAAATGCACTTTTTTTTTTTTAAATCCTCAGATATGAAGAAGTTCATAATCTCCTAGCAAAAGAAAGGACTACCAAGAACAGTTATAGACTTGGAAATTGTACAGAGTAAAGTGCTATTTATAATAAACAGACTGAAATCAAACTAATCAATGACACTAAAACACATTTATCCAAAGTGCAAAAGAAGGTTAGTGAGTGCATGTGAAAATCACAGTGCATGGGGGGGAAAAGTTCAGCTTCCTGTCTGACAAAGACCTGAAGCATACAGCGAAAAAAGACCATGCAGATGAAATCTCTTTGGGACAAGCCTCATACTGTCCCTTAACTGGCTCAGATTTAAGCCCTAATTTAACCCCAAAGAACATCTGTGGAGAGACCTGAAGATGGCATCTTACAGATGCTTCCCATCCAATCTAACAGAGATTGGGAAGATCTGCTAGGAAGAAATGGGATAAACTACCCAAATCCGGGTGTGCAAAGCTTGTAGAGACTTCCCAAGAAAATGTATAGCTGCAATTGCTGCCAAAGGGGTTTCTAAGAAGTACTGAATTAAGGGTCTGAATACTTCTGTGAATGAGGGATTTTAGCTTTTGATTTTTAATAAATTTACAAACTACTCTGAAAACATAATTCACATTGTCATCATGGGTTATGGAGTGAAGACCGATGGGCAAAATTGGCAAATTTATTCATTTCAATCTACAATACAATAAAGTGTATATATATTCTTCTTCTTTCGGCTCCTCCCATTAGGGGTCGCCACAGCAGATCATCTTCTTCCATATCTTTCTGTCCTCTACATCTCGCTCTGTTACACCCACCACCTGCATGTCCTCTCACACCACATCCATAAACCTCTTAGGCCTTCCTATTTTCCTCGTCCTTGGCAGCTCTATCCTTAACATCCTTCTCCTAATATACTCAGCATCTCTCCTCTGCACATGTCCAAACCAAGTGGAATTGACAACCTAACAGGCCCAAGCGGGGGAGGAAACAACATTGGTATATTACTTATTTGATCTGAATAATATGTAATACTGCCAGTTTTAATGATCTGTAATGTGTGTGCTGTAATACATTTTGAGGTCAATAAAGTTAAAGTGTTATCTCTCTCTATTATAATAAAAAAAATATCCTGCGATGAGACTTTTTACCCTGGGACGAGATGTGACTTTTTCAGAGAGATTATTTCAGGTCCCGCAAAATTAGACTAATGTGCCAATTATTACTCTGAAAATTATTACTCTGTGAAATAAATGAAAAGCGAAAAGAGATCAAATATATGGACATAGGTGATATGACAGAAGTATGTAGACATTGTAAGGCTTTAAAGTTTAAGTCAGAGACTTGTAGATCGCCTAATTCGTGTTGCCATCAGGGAAAAGTAGTGTTTCTTCCCAATGAAGAGGCGTATCTGCGAGAAATTAAAGATTTGTTATTTGGTGAAAGTGAAATCCACAAACACTACAGGCAAAATATCTGAATCTACAATAATCTGTTCGTGTTCGCATCATTCAGTGCTCAAAATGTAGATTTACATGATTCAGGACCATATGCAAAGAGAATCTGTGGTCCCGCAACAATTAAAGCAACAAGTTTAATTTCAAAGAAACCACAATTCGGTCAGGTTTATATTTATGATCACGGAGAAGCGATGCAACATAGAATCAAAAGAGTTAAACAATCGGACGTATTAGAAATTCTGCAGCCAATAAAGAATACATATCCATACGTCCAAAAGTATCGCCCTCTACACAAAATTTATTTGCAAAATACAAAGAAGTTTTCTTGTATTTCTATATGAATTCGAAAGATCACGCTTGCATATATAATAAACCAACATGTGACGAATTGAAAGTTATAATAGTTTCGAAAGATGGAGATATCAAAGAGTCTGAAAACTAGTCAAGGTTATGATAAAAGTGATTTTGGCAGAAAAAAAAATAGTTGTCTATGAAAATCTTAATGAGAATGAAATACCACCAAATACTAGCTTCTTTTCAAATTTGTGCTAAATATATACCAACAGTATAAAACTTAACTTTTTCTGAGATCAGGTCTAGATCCCCAACTGTGAGAGCCATCTTTAAGCATTAGTCGCTCCTGGCAAAGCTTGGCCTTCAACTTAGATTATGACATCTTTTCATTGTGATGTTGCAGGTTTTTGGCATTATCTTGGATGGCACACTGTGATATAGCAGGTCCACATCTCCGAACGAATGGCCAGTTTTTAATAAATAATCTGTTTGGCCTTGTCAGTCTCAGTGGGTGCACTCGCACAACTGCAGGGAGTTGATGGGATAACTGGGCAAGACGCACCTGTGCGTGAAGGTGCGATCGTTCTCAATTGCTTTATCAGCTTCCTGCGGTGTGTGATTGAGACGATGAGTCCACGGAGCCATATAAGTACAGACCGGCACAGTAGATGGGGAGAAAAAAAAAAAACAAAAACAATGAGAGAAGAGGGTAGGAGGCCATAAAACCCGGTGTGGGAGTGAGTGAGCGAGCAAGAGTGCAGGCTCGCTGGTGAGAAAAGGCAGACAGCTGGGAGGAGAGCCCTGGAAGAGTGTTTGGCCAACCATGAAGAACACCACTCTGGGCGGATGGATTGGGTTACTCCTGCTGAGCATATCAGAGGAGCATGAGTGACCAGGATTATGGACGACTCTCGGCATAAGACAGCGGAGTTCAAAGAGGCTTAGGAGGGAGAACCCCAGCATGAGCGCCCTGGTTGTTGGGGACCGAAGTCTCAGTCCGGTGAGGGAGTCTGTACGTAGTCTGGGATGGAAGGCAACTGGACTCGTTGAAGTTCAGCTGCGTCTGCTGATAGGGTGACATCCCTGCCGCAAGGCCCGTATGGGATAAGCAAATTACAAGGAAGGAGGCATCGGGTTTTTAAAAAGGAACAGTTTCCAGCCCATTGATTTTAACCTTCTTTTAAAGGATTTGTTTATGGATTCTCTTTCACGTGTTTATGGTTTATTTACTTATGAAACTTTGAGCACTGCACACACTTTTTTTTGGTGAATTAAAGCACTGTACACTTTTACACCTTTCCCTTGCTTCTTGTGGCGTCCTCATTTGTCCAACTCATCCCAGTCATTACTATTGATGGCTCCCCAAACTGGAAGAGGGAGCATGGAGATGGAGATGGAGCTGGACCCGCACCGCCACACACACACCTGTTCTTAATGGCTATTCTCATGCATGGGCGTATGATTTTGCGGTCTTGTAAAATTAACATCTGAAACTGGGAAGTAAAAAAAAAAAGTTTACTTATGAGTTATAAAATAAAAAAAAGGGCATACACATTTATACAGCTTCTGGTGTGTGAGTGTGTGTGTTCGGGTGTGAGTGTGCATGTCTGCTCACCCTGCAGTGGGATGCAGGCCTGTCCAGGGATTGTTCCTGTCTTATGGTAATGCTGGCGAGGATAGGCTCCAGCTTCGCTGCAACCCTGCTCCAGAGAAGTGGGTTTAGAAAATGGATGGATACATGGATGGGTATAGCTCTTTTAGACTCTAAAGCTGTCTTTAAATTTGGATTACTACTTTATTATGTCACTTAAATTAGGGGGTAATACAAATACCATTAGGGTAAACATCACATTAATGATATGGTAATACTGTATGGTGATGCTTAGTTACTCAAAATACTCAATATCTGAAGTAATACTCAAGTAAAAAATATATTAAACATTAAATGTGGTAGGTTATTTAACTGTACAATTCTGATTAATCAGGGTTTTGAGGCATCTCTCTTAACATAAGTCACAATAACAAGGTTCTGTAATAATGACAAGAGACAAGCATTTCTGGCAGTTTTCACGGATTAAAATTACCTCAGTCAATATTTCATTTCATACGTTAGTTATTTAGCTCATTTAGTTTTCCAGTCAATGCCTGGGATTGGTATCTTAATGACAGAACATCTTTCGGTTAGAGAGCACTAATCTAGCAAGTCATACATTTATTATAATCGACAACTTAAATTATGTACTTCACCAAAAAAACAGGAGGTAAAATCTTAACTCTCTGGCTGTTACACTCACCTGCCATGCTGCCTGTCAATCATTCGAAGCTGCTGAAGTGTTGCAGCTATGTCGTGTGGACACATTCCAGTTGCTCTGCTAATACCCTTGATGCTCATATGTTTATCTCTGTGATAATACAGGTATTCTAATATGACACTTTTCCAATATGCCAAATATGACAGGCGGCCAAGATCAGACAGTGGCTTTTCAGGAGACCCCGGCTGACCTTCACGTCGAGAAAGAAGATAACCTACAAATACAAAAATTTGTAGCCATTACCTTATTTAGACAAACAAGCAGAAATGTGATTCTAACCAAAAAAGTATGCTTTATATTCAGAAAAGAAAAAAAATATCAGAATAAAAAAAAAAAGGATTTTATTTTATCTCAACCATAGTTGAGAAAATTGTGCGTTTAACTGTCAGATATACAAGTAACAATTTTGCTAATAAGAGTCCAAACTTAAAAGTAATAGGTTTTGGTGTGATATAAATAGTACCTATAAGTATTAATATACGTACAAACCATGGTTTCTTATAGAAAACCATTCATAGGACAAACCACTATGAGGCATTTAACAAGACAATTAGTATCATCAATCCGTTTAATAAACTGACTTTGCTTCCTTCCTGTCCTGTCCCTAATGCTGCTGCTGCTCTCTAAAAGACAAACACATCATAAGGGACACTCCAGTATACCACATCAATTTAAAATCAACAGTTTAACAAAAAAGTCTTTGTCATGCAGGTGGAAACCAAAAGTATCCAAAAAAGAACAATACCAAAGTGCAAATCCAAGAGAGACAGTTACAAAGAGCCCATGAACAGGCAGTTAAAATGCTACTGCACTAATTAGTCTGTCATCAGTTTCCCCTTGTAAAATAACATTACAGGAAAAATTAAACAATCAGTCAATACAGTTTATTAAAGAGGAAGAGGTAAAAGGCCAAATAATGCAATACTGATTAAATAAATAATGGCTACTTAAAAGGAAATGATAAAAACAAAAGCAAATTAGAAAAGGTGACGTATCAGCTTGAATGTTTACATCCAAAAATTGTTCCAGACAGAGAAAGTTGAACGAGAATTTAATGAAAGTTGATTATTAAGATATTGAGGAGTCTGACAGTTTAAACAGGGTAAGCAGGACAGATGAACATTCAGAGCTTTGTATACAAACAGTCTATAAGAAGACTACGATCGGATATACATGAGAGAGTAGATACAACACACAACTAGTAGAGCTGTCACCTGAGCCTATAACCAGGATTTGAATATTATTTCATTATTTCTAATCAAATATTATATATATTATTGTTTAAACATACTTGAATGTAGGTTAAAAACTCCAACTCTAAAGCATATTGACAACACAGCCACGCACTGGCTAGCTACTCCAGCTGAGTGACATGCTGTATTTCCTCATGGTAATATATAGAGTAGCCACATTTGCAAACAGAAAAGGCAGATTTTTTTATATCACTGAAAATAATTCCTTCCTCTTCACTGATGACAACATTAACAATACAAATAAGCTTTTGAGGAAACTCAGGCCCCTTCTTCCGACAAGACGTAGTTACAATTAAAATCTCTGAAATTCTCATACAAACCTCTATGAAAATACAGAAAACTAGCTGTGCTACCCATCTAAGATGGGTTGAAATCCAAGTAATCAATGTAGACCTCATATTTTTATGGGGTTTGTCTACTTCGCGGAAATTGTCATTAGCATTACAGCTATAAATTTCGACTGGTTATCCAAGTAGGTGAAAGAAAGTCACTACCATATAGCAGTTGTCAACCTATAATGGAGAACTGAGTAGGCCAGTAAAATTAATTTTCTTTTATTCAGTCCCATATTTGGTATTTTAATAACATTTTTGACCAACCCCCCCCCCCCCCGATTTTAACTTTTTTTTTTAACCCTACCAACCAGATGGACACACAAAAATACAACCAGACACTTGTCCTTTCAAGGTGGATAAGCAGATTTCTGTCATTGGGGCAGTTACTCTGTTAGATTTATACAGCATTGGCATTTGCAGTGCACCATCTATTGCAATGTATTTTGTAATGCATGTAGTAATAAAAACCATTAGGCTTTTCATTCCAACAGATGGCGCATCACAATCATTAATGCAGCTTTTACAAATTCCATACCAAAAGGCATATAATAGAGACAAAGCAACTGGATAGATACAGAATCACTTGTCCTTTTATTAAGGTGGATTAGTTCTTAAAATCATGATATACTATATAATCTTTTCTCTATAGGTTAAGCATGAACAACTTATTTTCTGGACATGGTTTAATAGTGCTCAAATGAAATGAAAGCAGTTGGTATTCAGTATTCATACTAAACAAACTGAACCACACTTTCATTGTGCAAAAAAACAATTTAGCTCACTTAGGACTCAAGAAAAGTAAATTGCATTCAGTGACTGATTAATTGAGGTTGTTACATTACTTAGAATTTTTAAAAAAATGTTCACAGATTTAAGGAAATTACAGTATTAAAAACAACTATGTAATGTTACTACCAGAAATTAATTCCACATAAGCAGATAGAAATTGGACAGTAATAGTTTAACATTTTTTCCTTCACTTGAACAATTCTTTATCTTAATGCTCATAACTCAAAGGGTTTAATAGTCACAATAATAGAATAGAATAAGTGTAATTGCAAAAAAAAAAAAAAAACCCACACAGTATGCTAGCACAAAGGAAAAAGAGGAAATAGGCATAAAATAAATCTTAATGTAGCAAAGTACATTTAAAAGCCCACAGTGTCATTTTTCTTTTTTGTGATGCATAGTTAAGTATGTTCCTTAAAAACTAAAAAAAAAAAAAAAAAAACTGGCTTGTTTAAAAGGGCACTTAAGGTCTTCCAATAGAAGTTACTGGCTTTACAACACCTTATTTATGAGCAATGCAAATGTCAAAACTAGGACAACTAAAACAGTTTAAGAGGAATACACAATGAATTCTCCACTAGCATGAAAAAATGTTAATACAGTAATAAGTTAGTACATTATACCATAATATTAGACATTGAATTAAAGAGAAATGTACTTTAAGAATATTTGCCAGATCTCTAGCTTCTGTAAGCTAGAGACAATCAAATTCTACCTCAAACTGTTTGCCAAGCATTAATCACCGTCTTTCCTAAACAAAATAGGGACTTATTACAATGTGCATCATACAGACCAATTTCACTTCTGAATAATGATGTTAAGATACTCTCCAATGTCCTAGCTAGAAGGATGGAGAAAGTGCTGCCTTCAGTAATATCACAAGATCAAATTGGATTTATTAAAGGTCAACACTTAGCTTCCAATCTTCAACACCTGTTTAATGCAATATATTCAGCAGCAAAGTCAAACACCCCAGAGATGATATTATCGTTGGATGCACAAAAAGCATTTGATATGATTGAATGGAACTACCTTTTCACTACATTAGAGAAATTTGGGTTTGGCCCGAACATCTGTGCATGGATCAAACTACTGTATACTAGTCTAGAAGCTAAACTAAACTAGAATGTGGCACCAGACAAGGATGCCCCTTGTCACCACTGCTATTTGCAATCACCATTGAACCACTGGCAGTTCACTGTTGAAATGCTTATCAGATAAAGGGGATCATCAGAGAAGGACTTGAACAGAAAATTTCTCTATATGCAGATGATATGGTACTGTATATATCAGACCCACAAAATACTGTGCCTGCAGTCTTAACAGCACTTACAGAATTTCAAAAGATTTCTGCTCTCAGAATTAATTTGAATACAAGTGTGCTTTTTCTAGTGAATTCACAAGCATACAATATTAGATTGGACACCTTCCCTTTCATTATTGCAGATCGGTCTAAATACCATGGGGTAAATATCACAAGTAAACAAAGCTCTTTATCGACAAAATTTTGCTGTCTGTATGGAAAAAATCAAGCAAGACTTGCATAGATGGGCAACCCTTCATCTCACTCTAGCTGGAAGAATTAACGTTGTTAAGATGAATATCCTTCCTAAGCTTCTCTTTTTATTTCAAAACATTCCAATATACATCAATAAATAATTTAAGGAATTAGATGTTTTATTTGAAATTGGAAAAAAATCAAATTCTCACTTAGAGGATTTGTGCAGAACTTTTTCAAAACCTGGCAGGATCTAATCAATAATATTTTAGAATAAGCTCTTAAAGCACTGAGGAAGCAGATTCTCTTCCAATTTCTTTTTCTTCTCCATTTATCTTTATCCGCCTATTAAACTCATCAATTTATTTATTTTTAGTAGCTTTAAGTTTTACTCCGTTGGCCATGCTCTCTCTCTCAAGGGAGGGGGTTGATTTGTTTTCAATCCTATTTTTGTAAAAATTGATCTATTTGTATGGAATGATTACAAAAAAATCAATAAAATTAAAAAAATAATAAATATTTGCCAGATTCCACAACAATTACATTATGATTAATTGTTTAGTACTAACATGTGAATGAAAGTTACTACCTACTGCACTACTAGAAAATGCCTGACAAAATGCTAAAGATAATACAATGGTGAAGGAAAAATCTCATCCAGGGAGAACTGATGTAATTGAAGTAGATGCTCTAACAAAAAAAGAGAACCGTATCATCATCACAAGGCTGTCACCGATAGCTTGTTATCAAGATACCTTTACTTGGAGCCCCAAATATACTGCAAATTCACTGGAAAGTTTAAAGAAAATGGGGGAACAAAATACAGCACACAAGCACATGCTCATTTCTGTTACCCCTACACTATGAGAGACAAATAAGCTTATTTTAAGTGGTAATCTTGACATTTATAAAGTTAAATCTGTGGATTACTAATAAAAGTGCACACCGGATCTGCCAAATCACTGAAGACATTTTATTTTAAGCCTTCGGAGTACTAACAAAACCATACACTAGGTCTGTCAAAAATCATTTAAGAATTGCAACTGGAATGTAATTTCTCAATTAATACAGAATACATAATTTATTTACAGGAAAAGCCTGTTGAGCTCCTGTACCACTATAATTTGACATTATGGTAGCTTCAATTAGATATCAATGTAATGATTTGTAATGTAATGTTAAACTGTTACAATGTTTTAGAGTGTTTAGATCAAAAGCAATATAAACTAAACAATGACTTATTTTAACTTATTACAAACAGAAATGAAAGGACTTTACATGCTGCACAGTTACATGCCCATGCAATCAACCAAATCCTTTAAGCACTACACAGAAAAATCAGGCAAAAAGAAATAATAATTGTGATCTATGCACAATATCCACTTCCTCTATGTTCTGTCCGTGGGGAACCTGAGCTGCATAAGAGTTTAAACTAACCAAGGCATGCTGGCTTGTATTGCATACAGGGGCATCATTTATAAAATTTAGTGACAGAGGACATGCAGGTGATGGGTGTAACAGAACAAGATGCAGAGGACAGAAAGATATGGAAGAAGATGATCCGCTGTGGCAACCCCTAATGGGAGCAGCCGAAAGAAGAAGTGACAAAAAATAAATAAATAAAAATACAGAAATATAAAATCAGGCATGTGCACAGTTCTATGTAATTTACCTTTAAATAAACCACGATCACCTTGTAAATGTGTGTACGTGAACACACCTCTAATGCCATCCTGAAACATCCATATATAGAGTATGTGTATCAACCTCATACATATGCAATCGCAAGGCTGCAGAACTTCATTGGCTGGTAAAACAGCCTCTCACGCAGCACATCGGGATACATCCAAGACCATGTGTGGCATTAGAGCACCCATACTCTGCATTGTTGGGGTTAGGGAAAGGATTATGGTGCCAGTGTTTCAGCAGAATGTCCCTATTACCTGGCACATGTAATGATGTGATTGATGTCACAATGGACAGAACAGCCCATATGAAAAACTGAGGGTTCAGCCAGTTACCAAAAAACCACCAGCCATACACTCACTATCACATCTGTCAAAGCTACTTTGTCTCAAAATAAATGAATTATGGGTTCACTCAGGCCACAAGTTCACTTTATTACACTTACACCACTCTGTACAGTGCTGTTTCTCAACTTTACAGGCCATTACAGGCCAGTGAGGCACAGTAACAGCAGATGTTGTGCAACAAAAATCAGGCACTAACATCTTATTGTTTGATTTAAATTTTGTGACGTGAATGGTTTGTAAACATTAGCGAAACAAGGGAAAAATGCTATTAGTTGGCTAAATTAATGTCTAAGAAAACTCTGCACACATATCTGATATGGCCCCACCAGGCTTTTTATGCCAAAAATGTCACCAACTTTATGTAAGTGTAATGCATTTATTTTCTTGAATTTACCTTCAGTTACGGCTAGAAGGGTTTTTTGTTTTCTTTTAAATTATTGAATGGCAAGCTGAAAGGGTCACAGCAGACTACTTCCCTGAGCTTGTCAGAGAATCTTTGTGCCCAATTACACTGGATCTGAATTCAAATGCATTCGTAATTTTGAAATTTTATTTTCACATTGCTAATTTTCAAACCAAGATTGTCTCATTAACATACACAGAACCTTCATCTACATAAGTGACACAACCTACTGGTGATTGCTGGGACTGGCTAAGCTGGAGGCTAAACAATTGTGCATTCGATGTCTTGAGCTATTTGAGAACATTTTTGCCCCATCAGTCTAATTTTGCTTACTTTATCTCTTATTTGTAACCTCAACGGAGACTGAATAGCAACTGAAAACAAACAGAAAAATACAAAATAATCAACAGCAAGTTGTAAGTCACTCCACAGTTGCTCAGTATCCCCACTACCGATTATAAAGCAAACATTTAACAACTTCTTATTACAACATACCAGATACAAAATAAAACAAAAAGGTCTTGGGGTAACTGGGAAGATAGTGTTTGAAACTCATCATAGCTTATCTGAAAGCAAACAAAATTACACAAAAATCATCAGCCTGCTGCAAGCTGCTCCACAGGATCCCTACATCTGCACTGCACAGTAGGTTATGAGCTAAAGAGAAAGGCAGAGTCAGAGAGCAATCAGCTCCAAAAACCAAAAGAATAAAAAGACATGCAGAGTACCTGAAATTTAGTTCCCTAAACAGAGTAAATACTAACCAGCTAAAATCAACTAAAAAATTGGCCACCTCCCACCTTTGCAATTATTTACTATATGGAATGCAGCAGATATGATGTTTATTATTTAAAGTTCCACCATCTATAAATAAAATCACATTTTAATAAATATTAATGCTTCGTGTTAAACAGTGAAAATGTACGGACCACCTACATGTTTTCAGATGCACATTCATTTTAGTCTCTTTATCACTTTATTAAATCATTAACTTCACTTTAACAAAGGAACGCACGGCAGCATATTAGGCCATCTTCAAAACAGCATACAGTATCTACAGTATGTGTATTATCAGTGTAAAGCAATGCACAGACATCAGTATTTGGATTTGTACATCTGAGACTTTTTTTTAATAAACACTGATAGTAACTGAAATCAAATAACTCAAAAAATGTTATCACGTAACAAATGGAATTACACATGAGCTAGGTTGGGCTGCAGTAGTTCCAAAATTAATCAAAATGTGAATAAATATTTGTTCTTTGTTTTTCAAAGAAATATTCTTGCTACTAGGCTTGCCAATCAAGTCCTCTTTAACCCCTGTATGTATACCCACTTGCAGTCTTCTATGGGTTAATGTGTCGCCAGTGAACGGCTGCTCGTGACAGAGTGTGAGTGTTGACAAATACAGGTGGGTCAGAACAGAAAGTGCATGAAGCTAAAGGCAATATACTGTGGGATGCTAATGAAATTTCATAAATTTACAGCGACTCCATAATAGACTGTAGTTGCAATGCTAGGAGAACATACAGAGGCGAGGACTTTGCTCAACCAGTAAATTATGATGCCTCTTTAGAATGTGTATGGTGTAACAAGAGTGCTACAAAACTTTCAAAGTTGCCATTCCCTGGACCTTCAAAATGCAAGACAGATGTATCAGATACAGACTGTTCCCTGCTGAATGCCCAAGGTGTACATGTGGTCTAGTGCCAGTTGCACATAATTAAAAGCCTGAAGTTGAGATGTGCTGGTCAACAAAACCTCTGCCCTGCCAGAAAATCACGAGTGAAAAACAGGGTCTACATTTTGATAAAGAATTTACCTGTCACTTCACGAAGGAAAAATCCTTTTTGAAAATAAAACAGATCTTTGGCACACCTGTAGAGAGATTCACAGGGTCTGCACACATGAGCAGAGTGGTTCAATCAAAACGTGTGGTTTACAGTACTTTTTATAAAGAAGCGATATAAATCTCATTCAGTTACTGAGCTCTCAGCATCACTACTGAACAACTGGTAAAGTTTATTGGTAGCTTGACCAAAGGGCATCCATCCATCCATTTTCCAACCCGCTGAATCCGAACACAGGGTCACGGGGGTCTGCTGGAGCCAATCCCAGCCAACACAGGGCACAAGGCAGGAACCAATCCCGGGCAGGGTGCCAACCCACCGCAGGACACACACAAACACACCAAGCACACACTAGGGCCAATTTAGAATCGCCAATCCACCTAACCTGCATGTCTTTGGACTGTGGGAGGAAACCGGAGCGCCCGGAGGAAACCCACGCAGACACGGGGAGAACATGCAAACTCCACGCAGGGAGGACCCGGGAAGCGAACCCAGGTCCCCAGATCTCCCAACTGCGAGGCAGCAGCGCTACCCACTGTGCCACCGTGCCACCCCAAAGGGCGTAGAGTCTGTAAATTGGTTTAAAGGAAAACCTGCTAACGTGTTTTTTTGCATTTGTTTCTTAGTTTTACATTCACAGCTGAAAATATCTAATATGGTAAAAATAATGTGTTACCAAAATAATTGTAAAATATATTTTCCCTCCCTCCTTTCAATCTGTCTCTCTAAAAACTGATAACACAAAGAAGCCCCAGTTGATTTATTCATTGAAACTGGCAAGTCTATAAAACGTGTGACATGCCAAGGTTCAGAAAATTTGCTACAACTCTTAACCTCAAACACAGCATTCCATATACTGCTTGAGTAAATGCTATGGTGGGCATGCAGAAAAGGTAATTGTGTAATGGAGAAAGAAGCCTCCCCATCCTTGATATTTATTAGGCTACTTTAGCCATTTGTCGTTTGCCTTATGCTAGTTAAATTTGTATCGATAATTTACATATAAAAGTACAGTTTGTTCACCACAACTAATCATCTTGCCTGAAGAAGGGGCCTGAGTTGCCTCGAAAGCTTGCATATTGTAATCTTTTTAGTTAGCCAATAAAAGGTGTCATTTTGCTTGGCTTTTCTCCACAACTAATCAAAAAATATAGGCATCTTACGAAAAATCTTCTACATCAGGTAAATGCAGGCGGCATGGTGGCGCAGTGCGTAGCGCTGCTACCTCGCAGTTAGGAGATCTGGGTTCGCTTCCCGGGTCCTCCCTGCGTGGAGTTTGCATGTTCTCCTCTGGGTGCTCCGGTTTCCTCCCAAAGTCCAAAGAAATGCAGGTTAGGTGCATTGGCAATCCTAAATTGGCCCTAGTGTGTGTGTGTGTGTGTGTGTGTGCACGCGCCCTGCGGTGGGCTGGCGACCTGCCCGGGGTTTGTTTCTTTCCTTGCACCCTGTGTTGGCTGGGATTGGCTCCAGCAGACCCCCGTGACCCTGTAGTTAGGATATAGCGGGTTGGATAATGGATGGATCAGTTAAATGCTCTAAGTAGTACATTTTGACAGATCTGGTTAAGATAAGGATACAAAATAAAAGCACAGAACTTGAAAATTTAAATCAATTTACACTATATTGCCCTTAAATTAAGCCAATTTCAGGTAAGTTTTTGCTTTATGTATCAGATTAAGCATGCAAGGAAAAAAATCTGTTTACAATTCAAAATTGATTCACAAATTCAATTTTTTTTAATATAAATTTCTGGTTCTCGGTTTTTTTCACTTAAGATGAAATTGCTGCTTGAGCTCACAAACAGAGTTCTGAAAAAGACAGCATATTGTAAGTTTGCACTAGATTGTCATGCCAACATGACTGTAAATTCTGCCAGCATAAACATTCATCATTCTAGGATGCAATTATTTTACTGTAAAGGACTATGTCATAATGAGATGGTTGTATGTTTATGCATGTATGTACACACATATACTCGCACAATGATTCAATTAATGGATATTGGCAGTTAAACAAAACAAATGTAAATATGCATGCAGTTATAGGTTTTAATCTTTTTTTAATCATTGCACTAGGGCTTTATTACAGTTTAAATATACATTTACTATATTTATACATATTTTCTTTGTTTTTCCAGTGTACCAGCAAAATATTCCTAATTTTTGAGGTATAATTATAAACATGAATTATCACTTGAATTATGCAGTACTTGTTTCTTACCAAAACTTACTGTATGACACACACACAATCACATCACAAGAAAAGCCACAAATTTCTCAAATGTTCATAAGAGGTTTGTGAACAACATACAAGGCTAACATGCTTTACAAGTTTACAAGTAAAATAGACAAACTTTGCTTCTAACCTAACAAGCCTATTTACTAAGCAGCAACCTGAAATTCTTCTTTCTTTCCAAACTCAGACAAGCAGTGTTTGTTTAAATGCAACTACAAAATAAAAAGTACTGGATTCTTTAAAGCCACTTTCTTGCTGTATAACTAATTGCACAGGACAAGTTCCTCCAATTACTTTTTCTCAGTTTTTTTTTTTTTTTTTACTCCGCTCTTACTTAAAGTATAGGCTAATATTCCAATCTCATCTCTCTCTAATAAAATCTGCCCTCCTGCTTTCTGTTCACAGGAACTTGGCAGCAAAGAAAAAAAAGTGTGGTAGCTCAGCTATTGTAATTGCCTGCACAAAAATGAACTACAATTTACTGTAAAGCTTTGAAAAGCAAATGCTGAGAAAAAAAAAAAAAAAAAAAAGTTTTTTGCAATTATCCACTTTGCATTTCATCGATCGGAGTCTTCTGTAGTGAAAAAAATCAGTCAATTGATTGGAGCATCACTAGCAATTTTACAATAAATTAATACAAGGGGGAAAAAAGACATCAGAATGAGGTGTATTTATTTCAGCAATTAAACAGCATTAAGTCTAGGTCAAGTGGTGGTCTCATCCTGTGGTTGAAGCCTCAAGAAACACCTCCAAAATAACACACACGGCTACAGAAAAATAAGAGGCTACCCTATGAACTGAATATTCCTCATTAAGGACCTGTACCCTTAACAAAGCAAACGCTCACACTCTGAACCAGTAATAGATTATTTACAATTGAGTCAGCACTATGCATCTCTAAAATAAACATCAAGAGCCCGCATGCATCTGAAGAGGCTTTTTTTTTTTTTTATAACCTGAAAACAAATACAGGTTGATGTTACTCATTTACTCCAGTGTAATCTAATGGTGTGACCACAAGTGCCTCATTTTTAAATTTAATCTTATAAAAGATATTTTCTATTGCATACATATCTGTACTCTGTACACAATGATGATCGTAAACATTAATAATAATAATAATCCATTACATACATTCAAACAAAACATACACAAATCAAGATCAAAATTTATTCAAAACATTCCTATGGACTTCCATCCTTGTATCAGTTACTCTAATAGTATTGCCACCTTGTTCACTGTTCTTGCCTAATTGAAAGAACTCCAACAACCACATCCAAAAAAAAAAAAAAAAAGAAAGATCAGTGCAGTTGTTGTATATGGAAGCAGAGTTAATGTGGGTGAAATAAATAAACATCTGTGTTTCTAATACTGCTTTTTAAAAAATAGTCGGAAAAATCTTAAAACTATGTACTGTATATACTTGCGTTTAAGTTCTCCCGCGGATAAGTCAGGGCTTGATTTTACTGTATAACTTCCAGTATTTTATAATGTCAGTCATAAGTTGAATGCAGAATACTCACACTATTGGTCCAAGAGATTACGATATGCTAACGCCCACCTGAGAGAGTAACCACAGAGCACACAGCCTTTTTTCCCCTATGTATTGTGCCTATGTGATCACACGGTAATACCTGAACTATTCCTAAGCGACGTTTATACTGTTTAGTGTTTTTTGTATCTGACACCCTCTTACACCTTTATCGTAAGAGCATCTCTTATCTATGATGGAACGTTCCATCAGAAGAAAACATAAAGCTGGTTTTAAATTAAAAGTTGTTGAAGTGGCGAAAGAAATTGGTAACTGCGCTGCTGCAACAAAATTCAATGTGTCTGATAGACTGATGCGAGATTGGAGGAAGCAAGAAAATGTAAAAATCTAAGTGTGGTATTTTTGAATGGGCGTGTAAGTCTGGGTCTGATTTTATGATCGATTTTTCGAGTTTCAAGACCCGACTTAAACGCGAGTATATATCATATTTAAAAACTCCAATGCCAGAATTTATTCCAGTTACTCAACTTATGTAAAATTATTAACACAACATTTGCATTGCATACTCCAGGTCAGGCACAATCTCCCTGCTATCTTTTCCTGGATAAGGATATTAGAGTAAAAAAAAAAAAAAAGGCTGAAAAGAGTTCTACTAAAAAGGATACACAGAGTGATTTCTCCCAGTGTACTCCATACATCCTTTATGGAGGTTCTAGAGTATTTAAAGAAATGCACTAACAGCTGATGCATATTAGAATCACGTACAAAAACAAACACCCCAATATCAACAACATATTTTATGTTCCACTATAGGATGGTAAAATTTTTTACATGAGCTTTCAACCTCTAAGAGTACTTATCAATCCTAGCTGTAATAACTATCAAAAAAGCTCCATGTGTGTATGAGCTTGGAGCCAAAATAAATAAAGGATCTAAAAAATAAGAACAGAATCTAGACATGCAACACTGTAAATCTATTAAAAACCACACAGACATACAATTTCGGCGGATCATAAGCATAAACCCTAAAAGTGAGGCATTTTACTAAAAAGCATTATGCTTATGGGGTATTTTTTAGGGTTTACTATAGAGACTGAACAGAACAAGGCACTTACTAAAATCGATGAGAAACCTTCCAAATCCTTGCCTTTGGTACTGAGGCATAATCATTATGCAGGAGACATTGTACTTCTGCTGGCAAAGCTTTTCCTGAGGGAAGGAGAAAGAAACCAGGTATGTCAAACTACTGCTGAGACAGACAATATGTAACACCTGACTCTGCCCTTCAATTACAAACGGGGTTGGGGGGGGTTCGGGGTGGTGGGTGAATTGAGAATACTACTACAGGAAAGATCTACACCACATATTTGTGATTATATAGTTTCCCCATGTGTTATATAAAAAAAAAAAAAAAAAAATCTCTACAAGCAGATGTAATGGTTTTCTTTTAAATACTCACCTAAAGTGCAAGTAATCAGTTTCAGCATACAGTAAAGTCTAATCACATTAAAAAGTGAAAAGAAATGAATAGAAGAACAAACCACTGACAAAAATGTGTGATCCTTTTGTATCTCTAAATAAGACAGCAGAAAAGCAAAACTTTGACATTTAACCAAGCATCTCAAGAAATAATTTAATAGGTCTCTATGTCAAAATGAAAGCCTTCCACAAAAGCTCCAAGACAAAATACTGAAGAGCAGAACCAAATCTGCATCATAAGAAAGATTAACTGCCGTTAAGGTGATGTGCATAAATGTCATTTGATTTACTTGAGCATTCTGAAGAGTTCTTGTTATGTCTGTTTCAATTAATGCCATTTTCATATTAAAACCTTTGGAATTTAAATGGAATTTAACATTCAGTAAATAGCCCAGCAACTGTTGATGCTGCCCAATTCAAAAGCACCCCTCCAGTCTTAGTGACTCTTAGGTGATGCTAGAGGAAAAGTTGATGTTAATATAGTCAAGTTTACAAAAAAAGCCAGTATTAAGAATTGAATTCACTAAAACCCTATTACAACTTAATCTATTTTAGACTATTTTAGCATTGCTGATAAGTATTTTGCAGTATAAACTGCAAAATTGTAAACAAATAAATGAAACAGATCTGCATTCACCATAAAACTCACCACTACTCTGATAAGAAGAGTCTGGGCACCTTTTAGAATTACCTGTATTGCTGCCTTAAATTGACCTAAAATGTGATCCATTCTTCATTTAAGACCTACAGATAAAGAGAATCTGATTAAATCAATAACAATAATATTGCAGTTTTTCATGCTATATTGAACACACTGATCAAGCACTGTGCGTCTTTGATAAAAGCATGTGAACCTTTGGTCTTTGTTACTAGTGGCACCTCCAACAATAGCTACACCTTTCTTTTAATCACTGATCAATTCTACACATGCACTTGGTGCTGCTTTACTCCTTCTTCCTTACAGAAATTCACTTAACTCATTGATATTTAGCGATGCCTTACATTTTACGTTAAGCCAATTTCAACTTGGTTAAGTTTAAGACAGTGAGGAAGTCATTCCAAAGCATGACATTTCTTCTTTGTCCACTGCATTGTTGATCTATTTCCCTTACTGAATGCACGACTTCTGAGTTCTAAAGCCCTACACCATTACACTTTCATCTTTATGCTTCAAGTGCATTACTTGTATTGCTGGGTTTCTTTTTGGTATAATAAAATGCCTCATTTCATCTCAGAAGGAACTTTTCCATTCATTATTCTTTGGGATGATCCAAGTAATCTGGCCTGCCTGAACAGTACATAAAAAGTGCTTCCTCTATGCCAGTGCATGAGAGATCTACATCTTCTAGTTTAAACTCTGCATTTATCTGATTTCCTGGTTTATGACTTACTCAACAGTTGTACAGTATCTGACTGTAGATTGATAAAGGTCAATATCATAAAACTAAAAAGGTTTGGAAAACCACTTCAAACAAACAAGCATAACTTGTTTTCTTAAAGCTACATCATCTACAGCACACGAACAGAGAAGGAAAATACTGTACATTTTCAATATATAAAAGGGCCCTCACATTCACACTTAAATGTGACTGAAGTATCTGGCTGTTTCCGAGGTTCACATACTATTCTCAATGACAACACTAAATATTAGGTCACTGTATCCAATTAATACATGAAAAAGACAGATTTGCGTGTTATTAAACCAGATTATGAACCCATTATCAAAACTTAAATGAAGATCATTTCATATTTTAGGCCACATTAATTAGTGCCCTAATTAATAAGGCAGCAGTAAGAATTGTTAGATCTCAGCTTATAAGAGTGGTTGATATTTTGACAATGAGGAGACAAAGCACTTGATGGTACCTTTTTGAGTGAGAAAAGTTTTGGTTGTCATCTCAATTTCAGTGAAGACCTTAATAATAATAATAAATTACATTTATATAGCACTTTTCTAATGGATGAAGTTTATTTAAGCAAGGACTTTCAAGATCCATTTTAACAACTTACTTTCTCTCTCAGGTTAGTGGGAACTGCTGTGCAGCACTTCTGACAAATTTACTAACAAATGGAAAAGGTACAGAAAGCCGATACATGCCCATAGGTAACTCTCAGAAAACAAACTGGCAGCTCTCCCTTTTAAACAGATTGGCATTAACAATTACATAAGAAGAAAGTTTAAAATGCAGTAAAACAAATCAACAATGTCACAAATTCAACAACAAATCAGTAATTAGTGTATGTAAATAATACTCTAAAACAGCATAAAAATCTGAACACACTGAAAGCGAGGCTCTTACCCAATTATTATTTTGAAAGACTTGATATGCCAGAGCTGAATACAGAAGCTAGATAACCATCCGAGAGTTTCAAGATACTGTAACATTATTACACATAGGGGAAGCTGCAAGTCCAGACCCAGCTGAAATGTACCGTAAAAAAAAAAAAATACTACAACAAGTTCCATATGCCAGCTACTGTATGTCTCAGGGAGGTAAAGAAGGCTTTAACCTAAATAAATTTCAGTCTTTTCCAAAAAATAAATTAAAAATTAGCTGACATTGGTCTGTAATATGCACATTCAGTCCTTAAAGATAAGGGCAAAGGAAAAATAATGGAAAAAAATCTTTAATCTACAATTTTGCAGATCAAACAGAATTTCTGAAGGTAGACAAATACCCTAAAAACTGCAACGAATGTTACTATGCTACTCAGCAGCCATTTATCTTCCTGTGGAAGTGTCATCTCTTTATGTAGAAAAATCCTCTGTTAGAGCCAAATGGCTTTGGGGGGTTTATTTATTTACTTTACTAGGTAAATGTTGGTTTGACCCAAACATATGTAAATTAATTAAACTATAACACTCTAGTATAGAAGTATCAATAAAAATAACAAATTGCTTTGCTTTAGAGTAAACCAGACGGGGGTGCCCTCTGTCACAAGTGTTATCAGCATGGCCATGAAACTTCTTGATATCAATATTCATAAACAGAGATATTCAGGGGACCATAGGTGGTGAACATAATTTAAAGGACCAAGCCACTGGCAGAGAGACTGACTCAGTGTTCATGCAAATGCTGCAGTAATTTACATTATTTTTAACAAGAGTATTAGGTATACTGGAGGAATGTGAAAGTATTTCCAGGTTTAAGATAGGTACCTACCACTACTACCTACCATTTGTTATGAAATGACCAGGTGGTTTAACAATAATCTGTAGTGATGATCTAGATGACACGTTAAGTCCAAGGCACTACTTTCAAAAGCATACATGCATGACAAACACCTTTTACAATTGTCCCCAACACGCAACTGTGGAATATATGAAAGAACTTTGTTGTTGGGACTTGCCGAAATTTTTATATTGATAATAAGAGTGGGTGGCAGTGTTCAAAAATAATAAAAATAATTAAAAACTGAGTTTTATCAGATATGGATTATTATATCTATTTGAACAGAGGGGCAATGTAACACTTGCTGGGGTATAACCACACACTAGATGCTCTCCACTGCCGACCTTTCAGTCTCTCCCATTTAATACTTCTCTTCATGTACTATAATTAACTAATTTAAATTATTTATTTACATAACGTCCACAATGTTGCAAAGTCAACAACAAATAAGTAATTAGTGTGTAAATAATATCCCAAAACAGTATACAAATCAGAATACACTGAAAGTGAGGCTCTTACCCAATTATTATTTTGATAAACTAATAATGATGCTCTTAAGTAGAATAATTCCTACCAATTTTGTGCCGCTTAGCCAAGCGAATAAAACAGCCAAGGCCAGGTGTGATGGCACTCCAACGATTAATGCCCACCCGCTGTGTTTGATAAATCCTAAACTCCTAATTTTTTTCAAAGAACAAAAGTATATACTAGTCCAAGATTCCCCAAATGGCACTAAATCCGAAAAACTCCTTTGACTAAGAGCCAACTTTAATGCCCTGAAGGCTGATCAGAGCAAACTTTGTTAAGTCCTTCGACTTTTTTTCAGGGGTGCCATGGATACAACATCCCTCTGCTCAGAAAGATGAAATTAACCAGAACAAGAACAACAATTTATTCTACTCCTGCTTGAGTGCTTGGGAAAGTCCCTGCCATGCATCAGACACTACAAAGATTGTTTGTGATAGTCACAAATAGTGGATGAAACGGACAACTAATCGGATACAGACAATGATATACTGTAATAGAAATCTCTTGGGGGAAAAAAAAAAAAAAACCAGGGACCCTTTAAAATTAACACAAAGAACAATTTTAAAGGGTTCAAAATTTTTTGCAGTGCTTCACAAGGAAAATATATCATATTTAGAGTAGTATTAATATTAGTACTATGTGCAATTCCACTCAAGGAACAAAAAGGACATAAATGCCTTAGAGGCTGTGAAGAGATGTGCAATCCTGGATCAAAAGGGGATATTATCTACCAATAGTTTCTCCTAATAGTTCTCACACAGTTCCAGTCTTGGGGCACACATTGACTGTGCAAGGAAGCGTTAGTGTTGAACTGGCTTGTTTCATTGTCTGAAGTGCGAGCTCAGGGAGCAGCTGGAACATCTTTTGTTTCCCCACATATCATTTATCAAGAAGAAAGAAATGTCTTGTAAATAGTAGTTATTTCACAAGGTCTTGCATTTCCTGACTTGGGATGGGAATAGGATGCTCCTTTAAGGCTCATTTTGACTGGTACCTGTGGCACATGGCTAATTATTCATGCATAATTAATGATGTGGATCTGGGCAGTGAGGGATCAGTGTTATGAGAACCATTACTGGATATATATAATACTGCAAGTTATTTATTATTTAAATAAATGTATGTGAGGTGCAAATCCAGCTGGAGTACAGATCTGGTCATAACATCATTCATGCAGAAAGCAGATACTGTAGGGTGGTGATCTTACAGTATGTGTGAGAGAAAGTTCTGCACATGGCTACTACAGCGGTGTCATGTCACACTGGCTTCACAAACTGTAATGAGGCACTGGTGGGAAAAAAAAAATATTCATCTATGTAAGCCACATTGCGCATTTTCATGAAAATATTTGGCGAAAAAAAATTGCTGCAAAAACACAACACTACTCAGGAGGTATAAAGAATACATATATACACAAGATGTGTACATATATAAAGTACATGAACATTCACATGTATACACCAACACTTACAAATATATATATGCATACACACATGTACAAAAAAAAGATGCTTACCTTGGAAAAGTATCCAACCAAATGGCAACCTTTTTCATCATTTTTCGTAAGAACATAAAACAGAAAAGGTTCAACATCATAGTACAGAGTCTTGTGATCAAGAAAAAGCTTTGCCAACAAGCAAAGATTTTGGCAAAATATTTTGCTTATGTTTCCATCAACCTACAGGGAGAGTATAAACATTTGATTAAAAAAAACCTTCAAAAATAAAGAAAGAAAAATTACAATTTTTAATTAGGCTTTTAAAAGGCAAAATATCAATTGAAATATTAAAAATTCCTTCTGAGCAACAGTCAACTGTTGGTTACAATTTCAGAAATTCTCAAAATCCTCTTGCTGAAAAGTGAACTTTCGGAAAAATACAGGCAATTTTTGAATTATTTGACTTAGTTATTTTTTAGCACCTGACATTATATATAGTGAAAATTAAATTTTGCAGAATGAATACTTATCTTAATGAACATTATTTATATTGTGGCACAAAGTATTGACTATTTCAGTATAATAATAATACATTTTATTTATATAGCGCCTTTCCCATGCTCAAGGCACTTCAGAAGATATCGGACAAATCCCAAATTGACTTTTGCATGGCTAGGGTACTAAATATAACCGAATGTGAGGCCACTATTGATATGAATGAATCACACTTTAGACAGAGAACGCCTCTGTCACAAACTTAGGTGAACCTCGATTTGCAAATGTAAACCTCACAAATTTGACACTGAATGTGCTCATTCACATGGTGTCTCTGGACCCAAGTCCCTACCTGTGAGGACGTCCCGACACCATCAATATCACCTCACTCTACTCATACTGTACCACCTAAACAACGAGTGAGATTGGTCTTAATCTTCAGGTTTTTTATGACTTTTACAACCATACAATTTTATACTGTATTGAGTTACCTTAATTAGCACCAAGAACTGTGTAAAATAAGTTTTCAAATTTGTTAATCCTTTTCTTTCACAAGAAATGCTACTGGGGCTTCATTATACCAACAGCAATATGTCTACACAGCTTCAATGTGACTATAACAGCCAAATCAGAATTTTTCTTTACAATTTTCTTGCTTTATAGTCATTCTGGTGTCTGTTCAGACCAAAGTGTGTGTGTATATTTATTTACTTATTTATCCACCAGTTTGATTAAAGAGCTTCTGTAAAAAGCCAAATTTCATCCTGTGGGACAATTAAAGTTCTAATATTAGCATCCACACTGTTAAAGACAAAACTTTTATATTTCTGCCACATTTAATTCATATTCTGTGAAATCACATATTTACTTTGTGTATGTGTGTGTGTGTGTGTGTGTGTGAAATTGGTTAAAAGAAAATTGCCAAAAGAACTATAAACGTTTTAAAATTCAAATACTCTTTTTTTTTTTTTTGGATACTTATATTTTCTGTGGATGCTTCTGTGATGTATGTAAAGAGATTCAACAAAATAAAAACTAAACCAATAAAGAAATTCTGGGCAGGCTGTTTATATGACTGAAATATATGTCTGAATGTCAAATATGTGAAAATCTAGAAATTCAATATAAGTGCAGCAGCACACTGGTTAAATATCTGGGTTTTCCTTTGTATGCTCTGGTGACCTTCTACATTCCAAAGGTGTGTGTGGCAATTAACTGGTGAATTATATTGACAGAGAAATATAATCTGCACATAATGCAGATGTGATTTTTTTTTAATTTTTTTTTTTTTTTAATAGTGCGACAAATACGCAGTATACGTTTATTCACTGTATGTATAACAGCTTAGAGGACTCCTTTCATTTCCACTCATTTCTGGATAAATGACTTTATGCTCTCCCTGCTTGCATTTTTTACTGTTATGGTCACAACGATCATTTAACTAACCTGGTACAATTTCAGGCAGTAGGAGAAGTGAGCTGGTGTTGCAGAGGCTTGCACAAATGTCATCATTAATTTATACCGGAGGTCTATTTTGCCATCAGAAAGATGACAAACATTCAAAACAACAGCTGAAATAAACTTCTCTCAACATAAACTTGAAACCGTAAACTAACCTGTAATTGAAGTCACAAAGAATGTTATTCTGTTTAAACAATGACAAGTTCAAAAACGCACCAATGCTTTTAAATGGGAGCTACTGAAATTTTCAACATTTGCACTACACGCCTTATTTGTGATATTCCATTTTTCAAGTTCTTAAATGTCAACAGAATCCACAATGAGTCAAGTGGTTTCAAGCACACAGACAGTCATGATGAATGGCAACAGGTGCTTATTGCAGGTTTTGTGAATGCATGAAATTATTAAGGCATATTTCACATAATTTAAAACCTACCCAAAACAATGTGAGTTATTCATTTGCCGAGTTCAATATAGAGTTGCAGGGATACAGACATTAACTTAAAAAGTACTAAAGAGAACGCTTAAACAGGAAACAACTAAGACACACTACATATTGCCATTTTTTAAATAAAACTTAAATAAGCTATTGGTTAGATGTACACTTTTAACCTACTTTAAATCTACAACATACGATTACATCGACAGACATCATGTAGTTGAGACTACATTCTAAAATTAAATGACACATAAGAAAGCAACCACTTTTTACATACACCTTACCTCAAAAACAGAAAGATTTTCCTTCCTGTAAATTTCATTGGCTGGTGGATGAAACCAACCACACTTTTTTGAATGTCTTTGAAGAATGTGTTTGCTTTTCATGTACTTAAGGCAAAACTCGCAAAGGTAAAGCTTATGCAACCTGTGGAAGTGAAAAAAATATTTCAAAGAGGAAGCTCATCAAGGACATTTAATCATATAATTAAGAATTATAATTAATACAGAGATCAATAATTAACTCGGAGACTAATCTAGTTTATTTGAAATTGTCTTTAAGAAGCCAGTAAATTGACCATATAAAGCCAAGCATGACCCGATTTACATATATTAAAACACTGTATTACATATTTCATGAATATATCTCATTAACAAGCATATTAAAAGTATACCTTGAATATTCTTGTGGATAAGGTGAGGAATACCAAGTGTGTATTTCATACTTCCCAAATTCAATTACTGCAGGATAGCGGCCAGGGTCTGCAACTCCTGCATACCTAACTTTCTGTGAAAAAGAAGAAATAAAATGTAAGTAGCTTTAACATGGAAGGGTTCTGTGGATTATCAGTTTAATATTGAGATTTACAAGAAAAAAATTAATTTCATATGATTGAAGGACAAGGTTTAAAAAAAAAAAACCTTCCAAATATGCATTATTATTACTACTACTACTTAGAGCAGGTGGAAGATTTGATGGGGCCCAAGCATATTCCAGAAAAGACCAAAATAAGCACCGCTCTAAGGCACCAAAAAAAAAAAAAAATCCACCACTATTTTCACAGCTCTATATTTATATCATTTTTGTTTTTGTTTAAAAGGCACTTCGCTGCTTTTGTTCATCCAACACTATAACTCGATAACTATAACATGACAAAAATAGTTTGGCAAAAACCTACTCATTGCGGGTAGCTGAACAGGTACAAAGCCAATATACTTGTTTATCAAACTATATTAACAGACTGAACTGATCAAACAATCAGTATCCAGCTTTTTCTCAGGCCAACCAAGAAAAGCAATCTTTCTTCCATGTTTGGGATTTGCCCATAGTTCATTTCCAAGTGGGCCATTTCAAGCATCCAGGAAATTCTGGTATTAAATGCCGAAACTGCAGCAGCTGGCTCCTCTTGATTCAGAGGAATGATGGCTCCAAGACTAACATTTTTCTGGATTGCTGAACTTATTTTACTTAACTTAACCAGTTGCACTAAAACAATCCCATACTGGTACCTCATTTCGCTTACAGGCGCCCAACGTGTCCGCTCAAAAATAAGGAAGCAGATATAAATTAACAAGCAATATAGAAACTTTTTACAAGGACTTGCTCTGGGTTTACCACCATCAACTGGTGCAACAGCAACATCACCGCAGGCAAAACAATATTTTCATGAATCTACAATAGCCTTTAACTACCATTCTAAACAAGGGATCTGAATTTGACGGACTACAACAGAGCAAACCACTCTTATTCTAGGTGAGTAACCTCAACATCAAACCGATAATTTCTTCAATAATGTCACATTCCCTTTGTGAACGTTTCTAATGAACAGTATACATCATATTAAAATAATGCAAAGTGAATGCAGGATAAAAGTCAGCAGATGGAAGAGAAGTAAACCAAAATTCTTCACTCCAAACACTGGGTGGTTCTTTTTCCATCATTTCCATCAAAAGAGTTATGGAGGAGACAGCAAAATCACATTCAAGGGCTATGCCCACTTAAATGGATTCAAATTAATGTCATTTGTGAACACAATGCTAGCTGCAATAAAAAACAAAAGCAAACCTACCATGTGAATTTGCCTTTTTGCAAAAGGGATGGAGCAGTTGACGTGTGACGTCAACTCCGTGACAGGAGTTTGTGTGGGATACGTTCAGTCTTTTAAAAATATTTTTTCTTAGTAAAATTTACTTATTTAAATGTAAACTTCTATCTTCTAAAAATTCTATCCACAATTATTCCCTTCTACAATATGTACCAAAGTAAAGTGTGTAATGAGGAGGATTCAACATACAGTAACTGGTAGTGGGAGAATACATCTGTTAATTTCTATATTTACTGTTTAAGCAATCTCTATCCATTCATTTCCGGTTAGGAATTGTACCACTGGAAAAAAAAACTTTCTTGTAGTGTTCAACTACTGTTGAATGTAGTGGCTGAACATTTAACACTAAAACAATATAAAAAGGTTTAGTCTTATATGAATGAAATGTGTGTATTAATCTGAAAGCATTACCTACAACAAAACATACTGTAAATGTAAAATGTAATAAGCATGTCTTAATAAAGATCTTTGCAACTTCTAAAAACAAACCAACTCAAATTATTACATGTGGATGCATCATGAAAAAACGTTTTCCCTGTTTCCAGGCCCAGTGGTATTTTGGTTCTATTAATTACAAGGTATGCTTAAATACTTTCACGACTTAACAATATTCACAAATCTTTTCTCTGCAAACCAAACAGTGTTTTTGTCTTGCTTGTGCAATCATTTTTCATCTGAATTGATGTCTTCATCACTGGCACAGCATGTCACGCAAGGTAAGCCCACCCAAATGAGGAAACATGAAAGCAAGTCAGTGTTAATACTTACTGGTTATGTGTGCCTTTTGAGGCAAGCAATCAAATATGTGCTACACATAGTACATGACTACACACATTTCCATTGTTTCAAAACTGGGGGTTTTCTTAGGAAATGATTCTTCAGTTTCTCCTAGTCCACAATCTTTATACAATTTTTGCAGCACTGTGTGCAGTGACGCTTCATTTCAGAAGTAAACATAATGGACACCCAATAAACAAAGACCTTGCTCATGTTTAATTGATCATAATTGACCATAATTTAACTAAGACATGTATTGCCACATCAGAGTCAACATATATCATGGGGGGCTACTTGTTTTAATACAACCCAATGGCATCTACTTTATAAAACATCTATATCATCTTGCGAAAAATATTATAAACTGATCAAATATTGCTTCTTTAATAATACATGTTATTAAATAACTTGTTTGTGTGTTATGAATCTCCATGTAGACACCTTTCATCTAAAACTGTTAACCAAATTTATTCCCCTAAAGGACATTTAAAATAATCCTTAATTAGTCGAAATTAAAGATACAGCTGGAGGACTTGTGTCTTTCTGTAATTCCACAAGTTACACAATTCTTTAGGTCTTCACGTATAGCAGTAATGTTAATCAGTCTCGAAAATGTCTCCCAACAGTCCTCAGACAGAAAGGAAGCATTTTAAAACGAGGATCAGGGCTAACGCATTTTGACAGTGGCATTAAATGAATGGAATATAAAGAAAAAGAGAGAACCGGCCATCGTGACTGATAATGGTGCTATTATGGTGCTAGTTCAAGTCAGCTGCTTTGAGCACACATTCACTTTTGTATCGCAGGCTCCACTGAAAATTCTGAAAATTCCAACAACTGCCTGCTTGCTTTGCCAGGTGAGGTGTGTGGTAGGGACTCTTACCTTTTGGGTTTCTTATCTTTACAGATAAAAAAAAAAAAACTTGCTATAGATTGTTATTTTTTGTGCAGGAAGTGACTTTTACAAAAGCTTGGAGCTAAACAGTCTCCAGTGCAGATTGTTTAGGCTCTACTTGTTTGGATGGCAACTGAAACGTTTGTGGGTGACGTTGGGATAAGTGATTTCTTAAATTTGTTGTGTTTCACCAATAATTAACTTCAAAGCTGCACAGCTTATGGCTTTGCTTTTATGCAGTTATTTACCAACACATCATTGTTATATGTCCACACATCTGGTGGTAGTGTCAAAGACACTGATTTCAGTTAAAGAGGACACACCATTTTGCACAAAGTATTAAAGTGCTTTATCCATACAAAGCCTTAGCAGGCGCATTAGCACCATCTACTGGTTCGGACGCAAAAATTAAAGAAAAGCAAAAAAATCTACATATAGTAATACTGTACAAGCAAGACAGAAATTCACAAGATTGATCTTGAGACTTTAAGAATAGATATTAAATTGTTTCAATAAAAAAACGATTAATTGGGGGAAAAAAAATCTAAATTTTTACCCAAGCCTAACAATTACAGCAAAATAATTTTTTTTCTAGAGATAACATAGTAAATAGAGAAGAGAAATGAATACGTTCAACTGAACGCTTTAAAAGTTTAAAATTAGTTCTTCTAGGCAAGTATTAGAAAGTGCTCTTGGTTTTTACAGTGAGAACAAAAGGTTCTACACAGTTAAAGAGCCTAATGAAACCAACTTCTTATTAAATGGATGAAATTGAGTAAAACAAAAAAAAATCCAGAAGTAAAAAAAAGCAACAGAGAACCGAGAATAAAAAACATCCAAAGCAAACAAAAGACAGCAGAAAATGAAGAATTACAAAAAAACAGCAGGAGGGCAGTAAACATAAAAAAGGAAGACAATAAAAATGAGAGCATACATTACAAATTGGGACAGCGACTACACTCTTTAAACATCTTTTCAAAGGAGTTAATTCTATGGACTATTTTAATATTTATAAAATAGTGATGAATGTTTTACAGGAATTGTTGATTTCTTTAAAAGGCAGGAAGGGAATCCAGTCTGAATCCCAGTTGATTGAAATGACAAGAGGCTTTGTGCCTGCATCCAGAGATGTGCATATAGCATAGTGACCAGTTTGATTTGAAACCTGATTAGATATTCAAAATATAAAAAAATAAAAAAAATGAAATAGGGGAGAATAAATGATGAAATAGGGAAGAACTGAGAGATGCCCTTTTTTAAGGACTGACTTTACATTTAGGCAAAGAGTTTAGACAAAAGGTCAAGGAATGAAAGGGACCCTGACTACCCAAAAAGATTGCAGAGCATATGAATATGTAAAGGGGACCAGTGCACAAAGGAAATGGGACACCAATATGAAAAGCATTACTGTAAAAGCAAAAAGGTCTGCAAACACCATTTCTGCACAAAAATGAATAATTTCTCAGCTTTTTAAAAAATATGAAATAACAATATGACTACAGTCCTGGAGTGGAAAATCTTCAATTTTTGAAACTGCAGATTGCTTATATTTTTATATTAAGTTTTAATTACTTTGCTCACATAAACCAGGATGAACTAGATTTGCAGGACTTTAATTTCAGGCATTGCAAGCATCCTTTCTTGTATATTCCTTCTGTATTGCATCAGTACTTCATAACTTTAATGCATGTCTTTCAGTTGGTTTAAAACTGCAGTTGTTTCAATTAGTTTATAACCTAAGAACAAAAAACAAGCAAGAACCGCAACTCGTATCAACTAGTTTATTAAACTGAGGAAAAAAATAAAAGGTGCCTAAAAAGATCAAAGGTTTTGAGCAGGGTTATTTACAGTATTACAAAGACCGCCAGCCAATAAAATGTGTAAAATGTCACATATCCCAAAGAACCACATGAAATTTTAATATAAATATGGCTTGTCTAAAGGACCAAAAACTGATGACAGATGGGCAACAACATTGGAAGCGACATCAGAGATGAAGAGACCAGACCATCTGATTTGGACGTCAGAAAACATAACCAATGAGTGCCAACATCAACATCAGTAAATACCATGTTTTAATTTTTTTTTTTTACATTGTCTTTTATCTAGAGTGATTGAAATAATAAAAATCGGGAAACCACTAGACTTTCATGTATACTCAGATATGGGGATGGATATTTGAGGAGTAAACTGCAAGACAATGATTATATTTTTTATATTATGTACAATAAAGATCAACATCAAATCAAATTAATAATATATTGAACAATTATTATAAAAGTTGAATAAATCAGCCTCTGTATCTGCATGAATAAAAGGTAAATTACCACTTCTGGTCAATGGAAATACAGTTAAGTCCATAAATATTTGGACAGAGACAACTTTTTTTTTTTCTAATTTTGGTTGTGTACATCAGCACAATGTATTTTAAATGAAACAAATCGGATGCAGTTGAAGTGCAGACTTTCAGCTTTAATTCAGTGGGGTGAACAAAACGATTGCATAAAAATGTGAGGCAACTAAAGCATTTTTTTAACACAATCCCTTCATTTCAAGGGCTCAAAAGAAATTGGACAATTGACTCAAAGGCTATTTCATGGGCAGGTGTGGGCAAGTCTGTCGTTATGTCATTATCAATTAAGCAAATAAAAGGCCTGGAGTTGATTTGAGGTGTGGTGCTTGCATGTGGAAGATTTTGCTGTGAACAGACAACATGCGGTCAAAGGAGCTCTCTATGCAGGTGAAAGAAGCCATCCTTAAGCTGTGAAAACAGAAAAAACCCATCCGAGAAATTGCTACAATATTACGAGTGGCAAAATCTACAGTTTGGTACATCCTGAGAAAGAAAGTAAGCACTGGTGAACTCAGCAACGCAAAAAGACCTGGACGTCCACGGAAGACAACAGTGGTGGATGATCGCAGAATCATTTCCATGGTGAAGAGAAACCCCTTCACAACAGCCAACCAAGTGAAAAACACTCTCCGGGGGGTAGGCGTATCGATATCCAAGTCTATCATAAAGAGAAGACTGCATGAAAGTAAATACAGAGGGTGCACTGCAAGGTGCAAGCCACTCATAAGCCTCAAGAATAGAAAGGCTAGTTTGGACTTTGCTAAAGAACATCTAAAAAAGCCAGCACAGTTCTGGAAAAACATTCTTTGGACAGATGAAACCAAGATCAACCTCTACCAGAATGATGGCAAGAAAAAAGTATGGAGAAGGCGTGGAACAGCTCATTATCCAAAGCATACCACATCATCTGTAAAACACGGTGGAGGCAGTGTGATGGTTTGGGTGTGCATGGCTGCCAGTGGCACTGGGACACTAGTGTTTATTGATGTTGTGACACAGGACAGAAGCAGCCGAATGAATTCTGAGGTGTTCAGAGACATACTGTCTGCTCAAATCCAGCTAAATGCAGTCAAATTGATTGTCCATCTGTATCATGAAACGCCGCCCAATGACCCAAAACATACAGCCAAAGCAACCCAGGAGTTTATTAAAGCAAAGAAGTGGAAAATTCTTGAATGGCCAAGTCAGTCACCTGATCTTAACCCAATTGAGCATGCATTTCACTTGTTGAAGACTAAACTTCAGACAGAAAGGCCCACAAACAAACAGCAACTGAAAGCCGCAGCAGTAAAGGCCTGGCAGAGCATTAAAAAGGAGGAAACCCAGCATCTGGTGATGTCCATGAGTTCAAGACTTCAGGCTGTCATTGCCAGCAAAGGGTTTTCAACCAAGTACAGTCAACCCTTGATATACGACCGGCCTGACATGTGAACAACTTGCTTTACGACCAAAATTTTTGTTTTGAATTACGACCAACATTACAACCGAATGCGGTCACATGTATCCGCTTGTGCGATTGTAAACAAACAGCTGAGAGCATTTGTAAGAGTCAGTCGGAGCCCAGATACTGTACATATCTTTGTGGACGTAATTTTGGTCAGTGCAGTGATGTATATAATTTATTTCGATAATTGCTAAGGAAGGAAGCGAAGGTAAAGAAAGCGATCACAATCGAAACGAAGAATGAAATTGTGTGGAAATATGAGAGTGGTGTTCGTGTGACTGATCTCGCTAATATGTACAGCATGTCGAAATCCACCATCTCGACAATTTTACAAAGAAAAGATTTGTTTAAAGGAAACTCCTTCCAAGCAATAACCACCTTCCATTTCATTCTCCTCCTCCTTCCTTCCTGCAAGCCAAAGATGTCAACTTAAATGGTGAGTACAGTATGAAATTGTTGTTTCTGGTAGGCTAGGCACTTTTTATAACTTTTTGGTTAGTACAATAGAAAAATTATTCGTTTTTTTGGTAAATTATGCACGTTATACAACCCTTTTCTATTAAAAAAAGTCAAGTAAGTGTTGCTGTGGGCGGTTCGGAACATATTAAGGGCATTTCCATTATTTCTTACTAGTCATTTGGCCCGTTACAATAACGGGCGCTAGAACAGTAGTGCATAAACATTAGTAGGAACAGTCTATATTAAATGGCAAGAGACTTTGACCTCATTCTTTTGTTGGTTGTATTTTTCTCTCTTTCAGCCTTTCTTTTGTTGATGTTTACTTGCTGAGCTGACCGTTCTTCGTGGGCTGCCGCCGTGTATTGTGGGTCTTTAATTTTCTGTGACAGTAATACTGTCTTGTACGACTCTATTCAATAAGGGCACGCACAAAAAGGCGAGCTTCAAAAGGGCGACTAAATTATCTACGCACGCCTTTATTCGCTGCGCCCAATTGAGGTCGCCCTTTTGAGGCTCGCCTTTTTATGCGCGCCCTTATTGAAGGATTCTGTCTTGTACGTCCGCTGGCTTGTACGTCCGTAATATACCTTTAATTTTCTCTGGCGGTAATACAGGCGTGCGCGTCGGTAATATGCCTTTAATCTCCTCTGACAGTAATACTGGCTTGTATGTGGCTGTAATATGCGTCACTGTATTGTGTACCTTTAATTTCCTCTCGCAGTAATACTGGTTTGTATTTCCGTAGAACGCCTCTAACTTTCTCTCGACAGTAATATCGCGCATCGCACCGTGCCCCGCGCATGTGCACTTCACCAGAAGACACCCACACACGGACATCTGGACGCACACAGGGATTTTATATATATATAGATGGGAAAAACAGTCTTGACTTACAACCAACTTGAGTTACAACCAGCCCTCGTGAACGAATTGAGTTTGTAAGTCAAGGGTCAACTGTATTAGAAATGCACATTTTATTTCCAGTTATTTAATTTGTCCAATTACTTTTGAGCCCCTGAAATGAAGGGATTGTGTTAAAAAAATGCTTTAGTTGCCTCACATTTTTATGCAATCGTTTTTGTTCACCCCACTGAATTAAAGCTGAAAGTCTGCACTTCAACTGCATCTGAGTTGTTTCATTTAAAATTCATTGTGGTAATGTACAGAACCAAAATTAGAAAAAAAGTTGTCTCTGTCCAAATATTTATGGACCTAACTGTAGCCCAAAAGTTGACAGAAATCTAAATTTTGTACCTAATACGTGTATGCAAAATTTGGCTGACCTAAGTGGAAGTGTACGCAAGTTATCGTGTTTAAACACACACAGACATAATTCCAAAAAATGGTATCTTCGGATTCTGGGAGGTCTGAAATGTTGAGATTCATCAAAATCTCGAAATGGAATTTTGGAGGATTCCAATACTTTCCCTATACTTAATATACGAGAAAGTAAAAAGCCACATAGTGTGGGAAGAGTGCTGCATTCCTGCCCACAGGGTTAATCAAGGCTACAAGGCCTCTCCTCAATAATTAGAATAATTGTGGTAAAAGTAAGAAATTGGCTGGTTGGTAAGTGGTATATAACCAAAAGAGTTTGCGAGGACTCCCACATGTTTGTAAGTGCTGGTGATAGTGATCCCCCAAGTAAAGAAACCTATCTGAAACATTGCTAAGTGACTGGCAACTGGCACTACTCAATACTTTGTCTGGATATGATTGCTGTGTGTGTGTGTGTGTGTGTGTGTCTGCAGTTAATCTTCAAGTGTGGAAGTAGATGAACCTAGTAAATACACCTGGTAACTCTCACAAATTCTGTGATAATGCAACAGTAAATCTGGAATAAAATGAAAAAACAGAACCAAATTTGTTGGAGCTCAACTTCAAAGAATCTGAAAGATAGCAGCAAAGTTAGACGGAATTCAATTGAGAGCCAAAAAGGGGTGAAGAGGGTGGAAAACCAATGAGATAAGGGATACAAAACAAAGGCTTAATAGTAAAGTTTGACGTCAGGAAGGTACATGCAGCTGTCCACCCTGTTCAAGGTAAGAACCAAATTTAATCCTTGGGCAATGTTCATTATATAAAAAAAAAAATATGAAAGTTGCACACAAACTTTCCACCAAAAGCAAGGTTAAAGGGGGGAGGAGAAGCATCAGTAAGCTCATAATTTTAATATGTTCATCTTAATTTTAAACAGACAAGACTGAAACTTGTTATTTTAAGAAATATGTATTTAACTACTTTCAGAACACAGCTAAAAATTTAGCATAGTAATATCTTTCTTTATAAGTGAATAAAGAATAAAGATTGAGTACAACCTAATCTTGCCCTCCTACATATCGAGAAAAGGGGGCTATGTAAACTGTGTACAGAAGATAATATGCCTAACCTTCAACTTGCTCTGTAGAATTAGAAATTCACTGAACAACAAGATATTGGACCTTATGATTTTTAACATTCAGATTTGCTTGGTTCTGACACGAGAAAGGTAAACTTTGGGGGAAAAAAAATGCTAGTAACTTGTACTAAATGTATTTTAGAACACAGAACTTTTAACCATATACAAAATCAAAACCGTAGAATGACAAAAGCTATTTAAATCACTCTTCATAAGCATGTTGTGTTTTGCAGTTGTAACTGGGACCTAGGTGCTGTTTTGTTTATTTAACTTTATTTAAAAAGGTAAAAACTCAATCCCCACATATTGTATTTCTAAAATTGAAGTTAAGATCACCTGACCCCACTAAAGCGGAGTTTTTCATCCTACAACAATTGGAGGCTATAACCATTGGCACAGTACATTGTATGTTACTTGATGAGGAACTTGCTGTAAAGGTTAATTACAGTAGTCTGCACCAGACTGTGCTAAATTTTGAAATTAAACAAATCTACCCATTTTCTTATTGTTATTTGGCTGACTCATCTATCTATCAGACTTGCATCATTCAAGATACAATTAGTTTAATTTCTTTTACTTTTCCAATTGAAGCACAGACAGGGGAAATGAATTGTTCATTGTCACACAGAGTCAGTAGCAGGATCTGAACCCACAGACTCAGTGTTTGAACTCCAGAGCTTTAACCACTATGCCACACTGCTAACTTGCTATCCAAAACTGGTTGCATAATATGCGTTAATGGACACTCATATGGTTAGAAGCTAGCACATATTAGGTAATTATTAATTAATTACCTCTTCTGAAAGTTTCTGAGCTTTTTTAAACATCTCTACATCCTCTTCGGTAACATTGTCCTTGGTGTTGACTATACACACACCGCTGTTCTCTGTCTTTAGTTTTTTCTTGCCATTGTTATCTGCCATTAGAAAGATTAAAGTGTTAAATATACAAAAGCTAAAACAGAAACAGAAAACAAAAAGGCAGTCAACTTTTTCTTTTTTTTTTTAAAAAACAGTTGCAATCAGCAACTTTGAAATGGACTTATAAAATAAACTCCATTATGGGAGAATTGAGCCTTAAACAAAGCTAGATACATATTATGTAAAGACTAGAAACATTACAATAAATTAAATTGTTTTATGTATAGATTTCATTATTAAATATTTGCCTGAAGCCTTTACTTACAGCAAAACAGTAAAACTGGCAAACAGTTTTAGAATATCTGACCACAGTACATACAAGCAGCCTGTTTAAGTTTCAGTGCTTAATAGCAGACAATACAGATCACATGTAGTTTCTTGAAACAGAGAAAATAAATAGCTCTCAAAATTAAAAAGAATCCAGGATAATGCTAATCAATACAGTTAAAGAAGAAAATTGTCTGAAAACAACAAATGTAACAAAGTTATATTATTAAAAAAAAAAAAGGGTTGCTCGGTATACTGGCACTGAAAGTACCACCAAAAAAGTACAGAAAAACGTAAATTGTTAAAACGGTATGGTACCAGGAATACTAGCAGCAAAAAGTAGTTTAAAAAGAATTTGTGTTCAGCTCTTTGTACTTCCGCTCTGTGACGCACTGTAGACTCCACTTTCCCTTTATGACACACTAGATCAGTGTTTCTTAAACTATGGGTCACCACGCGATCATGTAGTATAATAACAAAAGTGTGAATTCTGTGCCAAACAATATGCCTGCCACTACTTATCGTACTTTTTATTGCAGATGTGAACCAATGCCACGGACGCATCACTGAGAGCCTTCATCATGTGGCACGAAAAAAAGTTTTTCTCAACTTTCACCTTGCAGCCTACTACATTTTCAGTATGAGAAAACTGACAGAAAAAGATGTGTATTAAAAAAAAGGGACAGACAGGAGAACCTGACTGCCGAGCTTGCGAGGTGAAGAGTCTATAGCACTAGATTGTCAAAGAGGAAATAATCCAACATGGCAGGCATAAGAGAGTTGCTTTCCATGGTGGCTGATGTGCTGTTTACCTGTATGCATCTACAGTAAATTGTATTTGATAAATTAGATTTTAAATAACTCCATTGACAGTCTCCAACCAACGTTTATTACTTTTATAAACTGTTTAGCTTTTTTTGTTCAAGTTTCACTTTAAAATTTGTAGACAACTACCACATGATCTAAAGACTGTTACTATTAACTGTAAATAGGGCATTAACGTGTCACTGGGACAATACGCCGCAGCTCCTTAAAAATGCCTTTTTCCTATCCTGTGAAGGCGCTATCCAAGTCCTATGCCTATTGACATTTTTGACAGCACAAAGCACACGGGGAAACTGATTTTCATGGGGCACTAAAGTTTTCACTGCACAGTTCCTTCACGGTGTTTCCCCCCAATGTGCGAACGCACAATATAAGTGAGGGTCTATGTCATGGCTTTCATGTTTCATTATGGACAGGGATCCTTTTGAAAATAATGTCAAAATGCAGGTATGAATGGAAATTGTTTTGGTTTAAAAACTTTTAAATGAAAACATGGTACTGTGGATGTAGCCTCTTTGTGCGACAATTCCCCCTAAACCACCTTCTCCTCATCACATGGTTTAGAGCAGGGGTGTCGAACTCCAGTCCTGGAGGGCCGCAGTGGCTACAAGTATTCATTCTAACCATCTTCTTCATTAGTGACCAGTTTTTGCTGCTAATTAACTTCTTTTGCCTTAATTTTAATTAACTTGACTCAGATCCCTTTGTGGTCTCCTTTTCCTTAATTAGCAGCCAAACAATGAGACACAAAACAAACCGCCACATGACCACCTCAACTGTGCCCATCACACAATATCTGAAAATAATGAAAGGTGATGGTCTTGGTAAGGTTGATCTCTCAGGTCACTAAAACATTTTGATGATATTCTTGGAAAAACAGAAAAATCAACAGTTTTGGAAATGTCTGCTGTGGCAGAACAACAGCAGCAACAAGACGTGGAATTAAATAATGGGTTTAATTAACGGCAAGAATCTGCTTCTCATTAACACTCGAATTACCAGACTCTACGAAAAAACTCGTAGATCCGGCCCACCTTAAAACCGTTCTCACCTCTCTTTTGTCTTCTAAATGTGCCGATTAAGAGGAGCAGCCGGCTATTCCATCCCCCACCGTCGCAGAATGTTCACTAAGTTTTCCCAGCTCATGGCTTGTTTGATTATCTGGGAGTGACTGAACTGCTGGAGTTTTAGAATGAAAATAATAGATCGCTATTTGGAATACAGTGATCCCTCGCTATATCGCGCTTCGCCTTACGCGGCTTCACTCCATCGCGGATTTTATATGTAAGCATATTTAAATATATATCGCGGATTTTTCGCTGCTTCGCGGGTTTCTGCGGACAATGGGTCTTTTAATTTCTGGTACATGCTTCCTCAGTTGGTTTGCCCAGTTGATTTCATACAAGGGACGCTATTGGCAGATGGCTGAGAAGCTACCCAACTTACTTTCTCTCTCTCTCTTGCGCTGACGTAGGGGGGTGTGAGCAGGGGGGGCTGTGTGCAGCTGCTTCCTGAAGGCCATGCTGCACGGTGCTTCGCATACTTAAAAGCTCAAAGAGCACGTATTGATTTTTGACTTTGTTTTTCTGTGGCTCTCTCTCTGTCTCTTCCTGCTCCTGACAGAGGGGGTGTGAGCTGCCGCCTTCAACAGCTTTGTACCGGCGGTGCTTCGCATACTTAAAAGCCAAAAAGCCCTATTGATTTTTTTTTTGACTGCTTGCTTTGTTCTAACAGTTTAAACTTTTGAAAAAGAGACAAATGTTTGTTTGCAGTGTTTGAATAACGTTCCTGTCTCTCTACAACCTCCTGTGTTTCTGCGCAAATCTGTGACCCAAGCATGACATTCTAAAAATAACCATATAAATATATGGTTTCTACTTCGCGGATTTTCCTATTTCGCGGGTGGCTCTGGAACGCAACCCCCGCGATGGAGGAGGGATTACTGTACATGCATTTCATGTGTGTTCCATTTCTACAGTAATCTGTGTAAACACATTGCTAAAACAGAAACTTTTTCATATTTTAGTAATAAATGTTACAAAATGTAGGCATAAACTATAGAATCTGTGAAGCCTGAAGTCCAAACATCAAATAAACATTTTCACAAAAGGTTCAAGGATGATACAACAGCTTCCGTGGCTTAACGCTACGGTTTGCTGACTTGGGGCACAACAGCCCTGTCGTGCTACAGAGACGCGAGTTCGATTCCCAGCTTTGAAGAAAGTGTTTTTTTTTTTTCCTCAAACGGACATTGAATTTATAAATTGGTATGCACTGTAAATCGTTATCTTTAAAATGTCAATCGCGGTTATTTCTGTTGATTAATTCATGCTTTTTTACTTAGAGTCAGAACAGTAGCTTTTTCTGCTTATTCAGCTTCTGATCTGACTCAAACAGCGCCAGTATAACTTCACACCCGATCTGACACTGTTCGTTTTCAAATAATATTGCATTACTTCGACGATGTTTTCTGATTGGTAATATTCGCGTCATAAAATGATTTCTTCAAAACGTCACATATATTTGTCTCTTTCTTTTTTTAAAATGTGCATTGTAGCACGCAGCAACTGGCCACCTGCATGTTCTTGCGCACACTGAATATATGCAATCATCAGATTCAAATGTTAACAGTTATATAGCATAGAATGGAAATCAGCAGTTCTTAGCATTGCACCACGCAAGCTGTCATATCAACCGCCTACTGTAACTTGCTTTCTTTTTTCTTCGGTCATAGTCTTGAATAAAAGTGCACCTGTTTTGTTATACTTTTACATCAACATATGTTCCTGTGTTTGAGCTACATGGGCATGCTCAAAAAATACACATATAATGCCACGAAAAGTGCATGCAGACACTTCAGTACACTGCAGAGCTTTAGCGCGTCTTTATGTGAAAACAGCAGTATCAGATGGGGAGTGTCTGATGATTGCATATAGCGCTGAAGTTACTGCTCTACACTAGGCTTTCCTCTGCATGTCCGGGAGTACAAAAAAAACAGCATACAGCAACACGTGGGGACTGGCAATATTGGGGGAAAAAAACACGTGGTCGTATGTATCATGATACACTGCAGAACTATAGAGCGTCTTTATGTGAAAACAGCAGTGTCAGGTAGGGGGCGGTAGGGAAGTATCCTGAACTCGACTGAGACAATGAAAAGTGAATTTAAAAAAAAAATAAAGCTAACCTTTACAAATATCATAAATTACACTGGCTATTACAGACTGAAATCAAATGTATCTTTTTATTCTAAAATAGTGAAAATAAGAACACTTCTCAAAATGGAGTTGTGCAGGATCGAACTCACAACCTTTGGATTCCTAGTCAGCGACTGATACTGTTACGCTACGGAAGCAGTGATAGCTAATGCGTGTCAAAGTCGCACACTAAGACGGGTTTTTTTGGCGGTGGCTTTTTTTTTTGTACCTTTTGTGAAAGTGTTTCTTTGATATTTGGACTTCAGGCTTCATACATTATATAGTTTATGCCTACATTTTGTCATTTGCTACTAGAATATTGTAAACCGTTTCTGTTTTAACAATGTGTTTACACAGATTACTGTAGAAATGCAACACATATGAAATGCGTGTGTTGCAAATAACAATTTATTATTTCTACTCTAAAACTCCACTTCACTCCCAGATAATCAATCAAGGCATGAGCTGGGAAAAGCTTGTTTACGTTCTAAGTCGTTGGGGGGGATGGAATAGCCGGCTGCTGGCAGCTTGTCTTTATCAGTACATTTAGATGACAAAAGACGCTGGCGGAGAGGTGAGAAGGGTTTTAAGAAGCGATTTAAGGTGGGCCGGATCTACGAGTTTTTTCGTAGGCTCTGGTAATTCTAGTGTTAAGAGATTGGTTGCAGTTTGAAATCCCAGTTTAGCTGGTCATCTGATGGCTCATTTCACATCTCATTTCTTTTTGGCTGTCATTTAATGAAGAAAAGAATAAATTCAGAGGAGTGAATTCTTAAAATCAAGGTCATTAAAGTGAAGGGAAAAGGAAGGAGTTAATTAGCAGTGAAAACTGGTCACTGATTAGGAAAAGGGTTAGAATGAAAACCTGCAGCCTCTGTGGCCCTCCAGGCCTGGAGTTCAACACCCCTGGTTTAGAGTACACAGTGAACAAACCACCTTCCCCCTTCTCTTTGACACGATGTAGACACATTTTGACACACTGGAGAATTCTAAGGGAAACTGTAGCTTATAGCAAAGTAGGGAGGCATGCATTTATGTGGCGCAACACATGTTTATGCAATATATCAGGTGGGCTTATGAGTAAGCAACCAGGTTAGGTTGGGAGGTGTGAGGGTAGAATGGAGTTATGGGCAGCTAGCTATCTATCCATTATTTGCTTCAGTACCAGTACTTGAGTCTGAAAACCAGCACTACTATATCTACAGTGCCATTCTTCTCAGATTTGAGAGTTACCACAACTGATTATTATGATTATTAATACACATTTATGAACTGATAACCCAGATCTATGAATACGTTTCTGTATCTGCTTTGAAAACCTTAAAAAACAACAAAACAACTTGATTGTGGTCCTTCACATTAATATAGCATTAATAATTCAACTTGTATTCCATTCAATAACTTTGCAATTGAAACCATGGCCTGCACTGCTATTTTTTTAAACATATAAACAAAAAATGATAAAATTTCGATTAGCTGATGTTCCAGCGAACAAATTTATTTCAGTAACAGCAATTTTAATTTCCAAACACTAACATTTTTAAAAAGACTTTAGATAAAAATGGGACCTTAACTTGAGTTAATATTTTTCCATTGAATAACTGAATGTATGGAAAAAATCTAATTTGAAAAAATTGATACTTAAGAGCAACTGTGTTTACATTGTCCATGCTTTTGTATCCATACATGTAAAACAAAGATCAAGTTGATATCTAAATTCTTATACTTCTCGTAAGCATAAGCTAAACACTCAACTCATTTTCTAGTATGAATTTTTGCTCAACAAATAGTTAATGATTTTAGGGTTGCCTGTCCGAAGTATAGAATCATCTTACAGTGCTAAGATTCACAGTAAAATTATTATACTAAGTTTCACAGTATTGGAAACTAAAGAAGTAAAGGAATACTATTATGTCCATTCCATTTTCTAATTTTATATTTATATATACACACACATACACACACTCAATTATGATTTTTAAATCATAAAACAGAAAAACAAAACATTAAAAAATAATCAACATTTTATTTGTGTAATAAATTGTAATAACAGCACTGCTTAAAGTGAACAATATTATTTTATTATAGATATGAAACATGCACAGTGTAGAATCAGAATGGCAAGATCTTTTTGGTGAAGCGGAGCGAGAATGAAAATATATTATGAAAAGCTTTCTAGCACAGGCAAATGTAGGATGGAGAGGCCTGCTGAACCTGCTGTTAAGACAATGGCTAAACTACTACAAAAGAAAGTGGCAGGGATAGAGCAAGGGAGCAAGATGAAGTTTGCAGGCCATGCACTATGACAAAGCCCTTATGGAAGCATTTTGGGATCCTAATGCCACTACAGACGCAAAAGAAAAAAAGGAGGGGGAAAAAGATAAAATTATGTTGCTACAGAATTAGTTGAAAAACAATTGTTAATCAGCATTAGAAAAACAAGGAAAGTTTGTTTACTTTCCTAATAAAGCGAAGCAACAATTAAAGTCCAAGGCCGATGTAACAGATTAAAATCATCTATTGGACGGGATGCAGGTTTGGTTGGAAGTTTGACCTTTTGCTTACCATGATCCCGATCAGGAATAATTCTTCCGTCTCCCAAGCTCCCCTTCCCTGGTGTGGGGGTCCCCTTTTGAGGGGTCATTTTATATTTTACTCTGCCTAGCATCCTGTGTTTTTTCAAGAAAGTTCGCTTGAAATGAGCGGCCTTAAAAGTGCGTCCTCTTGACATTCCCCAACATGACAATGAGGAACTGGAAACTAACCTATTTTTTATCTCTTTTTTTCCATGCAGCCGAGAAAGAGATTTTGATGTGGAAGACAGGTCCGCTTTACGGCGCATACGCTTGGGAGGTGCATAACTAGGATGTCCCTTCTTTCGAGACTGTCCCTGAGCGGTAAAGATATGAGAAAGTCCATCAAAAAGTCCCTTAAGCTGGTTACTATTAGGAAGGCTACCAAGAGAAGGAACACTAGATTGACTGGAAGAGCTCTGGGGTGAGTTAGCAGAAGTGGAATTGTTGGATTTCTGCGAACTGGGACTCTGTCCAGGTAATACAGGGGGAGGTGGGTGTGCATTGATAGGCGAGTTTATTTTTTGGGTGATACTTGTAGCCACCATGCTGGAATGAGAAGTGTATGACTGCTTCTGGGGGCCTTTTTTCCTTGGGAGATAGTGCTTTGAAAAGTCTACTATTTCGCCACGGGACCTGCGGCCAATAGGCGACGGTGTAAAAAACTTTGTAAGGCCATCAATAAGACCTTTGGTTTTCTTATTAAGTTTAGAGGAAGTGGATGTGGACGAGAAAAACGTGGTGGTGGTGAGTTGGGCAGTGTCACCTGCCCAAGAGGGGTTTGTTACAGCCAATCTGCTGCTTGAGTCCATAACAGATGCAGCATGACCAGATGAAGGTGTGGTACAGACTTTAATCTTTTGACCCCTACCAGGTGACCCCCTTCCTGCCAGTGCTATCAAGGTTCCTTCAGAGTTGGCTACAGACCTGTGGAAGAAAAAAGAAAAAAATAAGTATATATATATTTTTTAATTTTCAATCAAAGCCTAAAAAAAAAAAAAAAAGTATGTCTATCAATCACTCAGGAAAAACAAATAGCAGCACAAACATCAAAATATAAATGTCAGTTTATTTGCAAGTATTTTTTTGAATAGTACAAAAGTAAATAATTTTATTAATGTAATATTTGCATAGTGACATTTACATTATAACTTGCTACTGTACATTTTTGAAATGCAAACACTTTTTTGAGAAATGAAAGTTCATTATAAAAAATTACAAAAACAAATTCTAGTGACGCTAACACATAAGCTTTAACAATGAAAGAATATGCAGAATATACTCAAGTAAATCAATTAATCCTCACAGAAAACAACTCCATAATAATACAAAGTCCTGCTATATAAGGACCCAATATTAAGTGCTAATGGTTATAAAAAGTAATAATAAAACTCACATTTTATACAAGATTAAACTTGATATGTAAATATAGGTAAGAAGCAATGCATTTTTTTCTAAAAGATAAATAATGCAAGTACACTGAAACTTGGCAAAGGCTACTACAGTACTGGCTTCAAAGGTCAGCACTTAATCAAATTGTAAGCGAACATTTACTGGTATTTTGTTACTATAGACACCCCATTGAATTAATAGTACTGGATTCCACAGCATTCAATGTCACAGAAGAGAAAATGTTTCTGTGAGCAGATGTAATCATTTAACTTTATCTTGTTCATCTGTTTAACCAACACACTGATTCATCTGAAGACATTACCCTGATTGTAAATTAATTTGATTTTTAATAAGAACGCTAAAGAATCTTGGCAGTCTGCTGTCCATTACAGGCAGGCACATCTTTGAGCCGATACCTAGGTGACCCAGGTCATTTAGACCTCCTAACTGCTCAAAAAAATTAAAGGAACACTTTGAAAACACATCAGATCTCAATGGGGAAAAAAATCATGCTGGATATCTATACTGATATGGACTGGGTAATGTGTTAGGAATGAAAGGATGCCACATCGTTTGATTGAAATGAAAATTATCAACCTACAGAGGGCTGAATTCAAAGACACCCCCAAAATTAAAGTGAAAAAATTATGTAGCAGGCTAGTTCATTTTGCTGAAATTTCATTGCAGTAACTCAAAAATCACACTCAGTAGGTTGTATGGCCCCTATGTGCTTGTATGCGTGCCCGACAACGTCAGGGCATGCTCCTAATGAGATGACAGACTGTGTCCTGGGGGATCTCCTCCCAGATCTGGACCAGGGCATCACTGAGCAACTAGAGTCTCTGAGGATCAACCTGGTGGCATCGGATGGACTGAAACAATGTCCCAGAAGTGTTCTATTGGATTTAGGTCAGGTGAGCGTGGGGGCCAGTCAATTGTATCAATTCCTTCATCCTCCAGGAACTGCCAGCATAATCTCGCCATATGAGGCCAGATATTGTCGTGCACCAGGAGGAACTCAGGACACACTGCACCAGCATAGGGTCGGACGATGGGTCCAAGGATTTCATCTCGATACCTAATGGCTGTCAAGGTGCCGTTGTCTAGCCTGTAGAGGTTTATGCATCCCTCCATGGATATGCCTCCCCAGACTATCAATGACCCACCACCAAACCAGTCATTCTGAACGATATTACAAGCAGCATAACTTTCTCCACGGCTTCTCCAGGCCCTTTCACATCTGTTGCATGTGCAGAAGGTGATCCTGCTCTCATCTGTGAAAAGCACAGGGCGCCAGAAGTGGACCTGCCAAATTCTGGTATTCTATGTCAAATGCCAATCGAGCTCCACGGTGCCAGGCAGTGAGCACAGGGCCCACTAGAGGATGTCGGCCCTCAGGCCTCCCTTATGAAGTTTGTTTCTGATTGTTTGGTCAGAGACATTCACACCAGTGGCCTGCTGGCAGTGCTCATCCTGTTCCTCCTTGCCTAAAGGAGCAGATACTGGTTCTGCTGATCGGTTAAGGACCTTCTACGGCCCTGTCCAGCTCTGCTAGACTAACTGCCTGTTGCCTGGAATCTCCTCCATGCCACTGAGACTGTGCTGGGAGACAAAGCAAACCTTCTGTCAATGGCATGTATTGATGTGCCATCCTGGAGAAGTTGGACTACCTGTGCAACCTCTGTAGGGTCCAGGTATTGCCTCATGCTACCAGTAGTGACACTCACCGTAGCAAAACTAGTGAAAAAACAGAATAAATGAGGAGGGAAAAATGTCAGTAGTCTCCACCTGTTAAACCATTCCTGTTTTGGGGATTGTCTCATTGTTGTCCAAGTTGTTAAACTCATCAACACCAAAGCAGCTGAAACTGATTAACAACCCACTCTGCTACTTAACTGACCAGATCAATATCCCAGAATTTTCAATGACTTAATGCTATACTCTGATTAAAAAGTGATCCTTTAAATTTTTTTTGAGCAGTATATATTATATATGGGGAATGACAAAGACCTCAGAAAAGGATTAGAAAAGAAACCACAGCTACCAAAAACCCCACCCCAAGTAAACAATTGCTTCGTAACACATTTTATGGTAACATGCATAAAATGTAAGCACCCCGTTTCTCATCTTCTGAACTTTTTAAATATACCTATAATCAAAAACTAACATTATAATATGAAAATTCCCCAGTTAATTAAAACCAATGGTGAGCTATTAGAATTGTACAAATTATGTCACGTTAAATCAATGACTTCCTTCTCTCTTGGTTTCTGCCTGGCTAGGCTCTAGTGGTATATACAGTAATCACAGAACTGGGGTCAGGAAAGAAGAAGGATCATTACAAGACTTCAGAAACTTCTCATTTTAGTTAATGGATTAAACAAAATAGGTCTGATAAATAGGGAAAACAAGTTTTGCCTACACCATGCACAATGTGTTTACCTTGCACAGGACTTCTACCTCACAAATGCTGTAAGTATTACAACCCCTGTGAGGTTGCACAATGAATAATACATTATATGTAATTAGTATGCTAAGTAAGCTGCTGTTAGTTCATCATATCAGCATTAGACTCAAGCTTTTTAGGCCGTAAAAACAGTGCTAAAAGAATTATTAGTCCGAAGAGTTACTCTAGCATGGGTATAAGGCAAGTCTTCTCCTCTCACCAGTAGGCATGGCTAATAATAATGGTGTCTCATAAAAAATGTATTTCAGCCCAATTGTTGAATGCTCTTGACAGTGATATGAGCAGTGACAGTGAAGAGCCTCTCATCAGCAATGATGAAAAAGTGAATCTGTTTTCAGTGAAACTGAAATGGACAGTGAAACCAAACATGATTGTTATGTATCCGAAAGCGACGCTCACGTTTGGGTCTCTGTTGACCTTGCTTCAAATAAACCAGCACCACCTTATTTTGATTTTGTGGGCAGCCAGAAAGAAATGAACGTGGACAGACATGAACCATTTACTTACCTGGAGTTATTTCTTAATGATGATGTTATCAAAAGAACTGTTTCTGTAGCTGCTGCTGACATCTGGGCCATTTTAGGCTTATTGATATTGCAAGGACTTGTAGGAAAACCTGAGCAGTGATGGTACTAGTCCAAGAATAAAACTTTGGCAACTCCATTCTTTGGAGAGATTACATCTGAGTATAGGTTTTCACCGATTATGAAATATCTGCACCTTGCCAACAAAGACGACTTTGATGAGCAACAAAACAGAAGAAAATTTGGGAGATATTGCAGGCCATTTTGGCAAATTTTTAAAGAGTTTACATTCCGGAGCATGATGATATCAGCATCGACGAAAGTCTAATGGCTTATAAGGGCACGATGTCATGGATACAATATATCATGTTAAAAAGAGCAAGATTTGGTATAAAGTTAAACATTTTTTGTGATCTAACACTGAATGCATCTGGAATTTGGTTTTGTACGCAGGAAAAGGGGCTGTGACAATGTGGGTTCTTGCTCCACACTCCCACTTCCCTTTTGGGAGCCCTTGAACTGAACACTGTCAGTAATGCAACCAGATGAGCTGGACAATGAGAACACCACAACGAAGCAAGGGGAAAGTGCAAAAATGCTTTTATAACAGTCAAAATCAAAAAGTGTTCAAATAAGTACTGCAGTGCAATCACAAAGTGTCATTAAATAAATTATCCATTAAAAAACAGTGAAAAATACGGAGGTTAAAATAATCCAATAAAACCGAGGTTATACGAGGGGGGGGACCCAAAAATAACCGGAATTTTGTTTTTGTTAGGTTGGTACTTGTAGTACGTGGTTGGGCTGCTAGGGCGATCTAGTTACACTCCTCACAAGTCAGTCTGCCAAGTGCCATCAGTCTGGAAGGTTCTACTTGTGTTCAGTGAATTTTTTTTGTAAAAGTAGGTTGCGCAACAGTGTGAGAAGGAAACGCCCGGATTTGTGGGAGTCGGGCGATTGGTTCTTTCATCATGACAACACTCCATCTCACACTGCTCTCAGCATTCGCCAATTTTTGGCAAGAAATGGTATGACAACCCTGAACCACCCACCCTACTCACCGGATTTAGCTCCGTGTGATTTCTTTTTGTTCCCTTGGATGAAAAAAGACTTGAAAGGAAGGCGTTTTGTTGACGTCGAAGAGGTAAAACAAGAAACGACCAGAGCATTAATGGGCATTACTTCAGACGAATTTAAAAAATGTTTCGAACAATGGAACAAACGGTTAGATAAGTGTATTTCTGCCAATGGAGAGTACTTTGAAGGAGACTAATTGTAGTTTGTACAGAAAATTAAATTAAACACGTTTTAAAAATATTTCCGGTTATTTTTGGGTCCCCCCTCGTAATACCACCAGGAGCGTTAAAAATCTTTCACTGCCAGGTGCTTCCCTCTTCAAACTGACGCCTCTCTGGCTTATCCTTCATAGGGTTTGCAGCACGGAGAGACATACACCAACAGGTGCATACATCCATTATACCGAGCCCATGGCCCCGCCCCCTGATTCATGGCATTCTGCAGAGAGCTGCTGGATTCTTGTCTCGCTCCCACCGCTGCCCATCCAGGCTCCTCGCAGCGAAAGAGCGACATCCTCCCACCGTTGCCTATCCAGGCTCCACCCAATGAGAAGACATTCCGGAGAACAGCGATCACTCCTGCTCCAGGCAGCTCGGCAGGAGTCATCCTCGCGATTCCTCCCGAGATATCATCAGGAAGAAGCAGGAGGACAGGGATAAGTGCCAGCTTATTCCAACTCCTGTCTTCTTTCTGTCCATTAACTTCCACTTAATGCGTCTTTCCATTCTTTTCTCTCCCCTCCGAACTCGTGTTCTTACTATATATAATGGGGACGCGACACAGATGCAGTGATTAGCAGCTCCTAGCATCAATTACTGATACAGACGATTCCTCACCTGTGCACTTAAGCAAGGAAACGCCTGTACAACATTGCATCCGAGAACCGCTCCCGCCACACTACCATGCCCACTCAAAGCATCGAGTACTTTGAAAACTGGCCTTTTATTCCGAGCCGTGGACCTGCTATACCACAAGGACTAAGCCGGATGAGAAGAACAGCCAGTACTACATTGCTACATCGTTGGTGCCAACATTGCTAGATGTTCTGCTTGATCATGATTACTGTGTAACCAATGACAATTTTTAAACTTCACCAGAGCTATTCGACGTGCATTAGCTTTGTTCAATGGATTATATATTCTGTCCCTTGCTACATCCGCGTTAGTTTTATTTTCTAACCTGTTAGCTTTCAATTTAAACTGTTGTATTAACCTATAACTTTGTCACAGCTATGCACATGTCTATCTGCAATCAGTTGTCTCTCCAAATATTCCTTTGCAAACCACCTGTTATGAATTGGTCTGCCTACATACTGTACTGTGTGCCTATTCTTTCCAGACACTTTAAAAAGAAAACAAAAGACCCTGTGACCCTATGATTCTTATTTGCACCTAATCTGTGGAACAAACTTCCACACGTCACAAGTGCTCCCTCTGGGAAACCAACTACTTCCCACAATATATTTGGGCTATTTTTACATTTTCTGATCAGGTCTACAATGAATTTCAAACTACTTTTTCAGACCTATTCTGTTTGCAGTGTTCCTCTGCCTTTAAGAAAAAGAACTAGTTAATAGCAGTACTTCTCATATCATATTCTAAATTAACCGTTACATTTTCATATACAAATGCTTAAGAATATTGTATAATGTTTACAAGAAACCTGTGAAATTCTGATATTAATACACATTGCAATTATCTGTTATTCTTTTCTCTTAACTCTTTTAGGGCTAATTTTTTTTTTGTTTCTTTTCTCCCAGGGCTGAATATTTTTCCAAAAACTAACATTTTTTAAAAAAGAACACAAAGCAATTGTTTAACATATCAAATCAACAATATTTACTTTTGACAAATGTTACTGTCTTGCATGTTGTATGAGCCTGAATTCTCTATGTGTTGTTTTGATGCCTATTTTTCAATTGTCTGTTGCTGCATTTTCTCACATATATTGTTAGTGTGTACTGTAGAGAGACAAGTCACCCATTTGCCATCGTGCCATGCCACTGCCACCAAGTTTTCTGCCTGCATGAAAACCGTATTGTCACCTCTTTTCATCTTCTGAAACTTTATGAACTTTATGTATGGCATTATAGCCTGGCTCACCCCATGGGATTTGCTTCTGTTTATTACAGAAGTGAATAAAACTTTGCAGCAGCACGTACCTAAGCCACCCGGGGACAAAACACGTTTGGACCAATGCTCCCTGAAGTTCTCACCAGTTCTGTCCCATCTCTATTTGTAATGCCACAGCGCGCTTCATCTCGTCTTTCGTTGTGGGTTTCCACTTTGAATAACGAGAATGCGATGCAAAGGCAGCCCGCGATTCAAAAAAAATCTCTGCCTACCTGTTTGTCTCGTCTGACAGTAGCTGAAAAGCAGCATCAGGAGAGAGCAGCCTGAAGTACAGTAGCTGGTGATCTGTCGTGTCCAAAAACAAGCCATGCCGTCTTGTAAACTCCGGTAGCCATATCGGCTCTCAACGGATCAATGTATGTGTATTTATCCCATGCGAACCTTGCCGTACATGCATCGGCTGCGCGAAGGCACTCAACTGGCAGCAGATCCGCTCGCGCGGCATCGGCTGGTGTCTGATCAGCTGATGCCTGCTTCTAACTCTCTTGCTCGATCTCCTGATCACTGCCAATAAAGTCCGATTCTGAAAAATCAAGAGTCCGACTCCGCGGTAATGCGCAAAACAACGTCTGCCAAGTGTTTTCTTTTCTGCACTTGCTTCGCTGCCTTTTCACATGTCGGTGCCATCTTGCCATTGTTTACATTTCGCAACTCACGCACACGCAATGTTTATTTGCCGAGTCAACGAGTCTAGCATTCCTCCAAGCACAGAGGGAATGCCTGTGACGTGACAGTGAGATTTGTCGCCATTAACAAAAGTCGACATCCGCCTTCAACCCCTCCTGTCGACAAAAGTCGACATCCGCCCTAAAAGAGCTACGGCAATTCTTTCTGCATAAAATACAGTGCTCCCTGAAAGTTGTATAAACAGTAATATACAGGAGTCAGGACAACAAACAATCAGAATAGCAATGAAACAAAGATATGAAACAAATGTGTTTATAGGTTGTGTCAATGGTTTGATGATCAAAGATGCCATGATTTAAAAGGTGACCATAGTATTAAATGATTATTTTATGAATACAAGTTCAAAAAACTGGCTCACTGGTTCTACTGAAATGATGAGTGGACACTTGACTAATGGATGAGGGGGAGAAACGGATCTACAATTTATAAAGTTGGTAATATATGAATTGCATTTCCTGTTTATGATGTGCACCGATTTTTTCAGGAAGCATTTAACACTTTAGCAAAAAATGCACGTGTTTTGCATGTTCTGAGTAAACAACTGGATAACTAATGTGGATTATGCAACTCAATTATCGAGAGACTCCCCATATGGCACACATATCATTTGCCATCACACAGCTTTAAACAACATTGGCTTGTATTGTATCATACTATTTTATTATGTTTGTTCTCCTGGAAAAGAGGACATTAAAAAAATTCCTTGTCATCCCTACAAAACACATGGGTTAAGTAACTTTACAAAATGCATGCTTTTTGGATGGATTATTCCTTTAAATGAAAAACACGAGAAACACATACTTAAAACAATGACTTGGTTACATGCACATATACACCATTCAACAAATACTTTGTAAAAGCACCTTGTGTATGGGTTACAACAGTAACTATGTCTGTGTTGCTCTCTGTCAACATAGCACACCAGTACTTTGCAGTCATGTCTAACTGTCTTTTGTAGAATTGGAGTGCATTCCGTATATGCATCAATTGGAAAATTGTGAAGAAAAAGCCACTGCACAAACCATGTTGCTTACAAATGTCCCTCAACCCAAAGTTTTTAAAAGAGACTACTGGATGGAGGGAGAGATGCTCTTGATAGGCAACAGCTCAGAGCAAGTGGCAGACATACTACTCTATTAGCAAAACCAAAAAAATTAAAAAGCATCAAACGCACTTTCCTTTCAACTAAGAAATATTGTTCAGTTTGAGCCCAATATGTTTAACATCTTCTATTATAAAGCATTAATAAAGCAAACAAAGCGGAATCATTAATTGTCATTCATTGCATCAGAAGGAAAACGACGAACGCTATATGCAAAGAAACCTTGAATTACTAACAATATTTAAATGAAGGGTAATAAAGGTTTGGACTAAAAAATTTATAAACACTTTACCATTCCTGCAGAACAAAAGCATAACACTGTTTAAATTGTACCAGGAAATTTAATAAATTAATATAAATCAGTGTTTTTGCAGATAAACACGTGAAAGTAAAAGCACAAAAATAGATTAAAAAGCAGACAACTACTAGCAACAATTGTATAATACATCATCACTGAGAACTGTGAACAAATGTGATGAGGTTTCCCAGGCCACAATACTGTGTACATGATGAGAATTACAAATAACTCTACAACTGAAAGTTTTTTTTTTTTTATTATTTATTATTACTGCTAACCTAAAAATATATACAAAATTGAATTTTTTTTGGAAACTTGGAAGAAGACTTCCTAAAACACGAAGAACCTAGAACAAATACAGCCATACAACACTGGATGCAAACTATAAATTAGGAAAGCAAGTCTTACATATTTAAAAAAAGCAGGGACAGCACTGGTAGAACAGAATCAAAAGCAAGGAAGAGTTAAACTGCATCATCAGCCACAGTGAATCAGAAAACATGCATAAAACCGGTGAAAAAGTTATGTTTTAGGAATAAGTTTAGTCCTTCATGTGCTCTAAAGTAAACAACATTCATTCAAGCCGAGCCTCTAAAAAATTGATGTCTGGACGCTAGCCGCTGCTCCATCCGATCATGTTTCAACATACATACAACATATAGCAGGATTAAAGCTAAACTGACACTTTAATATGTTGTGGTCACCGGACTGTATGCAGCACACTTTTCCACTGGGCTGTGGTTTGCCAATACGTGTGTTTCTTGCCTTACACCCAGTGCTGCTAGGATAACACCACCAAAGGCAGTTTTACTTCAATAAAATAAAGTATTGCGTTTGGCCATTCGTTACTTTAAAAAGTAAATCATACTACTTAATGCACATAACTTTTTACGTGTTATCCTATTGCTCTTGACATTGCACTGCTGAGCTTAGCACTGTACATTCAGCTCATCAACATAAATACACAGATTTCTGAAATACTGAGGCAGATTATTTCATCCAGGAGAAGGAATAACTTGACCACCTAAGCGTTTGTCTCAAGAAAAGTATTTTGTGAATGCTTCTAACTGTGGCAATGTATTAAGGGTCTACATGACCAAATAGTTGGGTTACTCGTACAGAAATCTACATCTGTTAACCAGGCATCTCAGAGACCAATAACCAGGTTTCACCAACTGGAATAAGTGTTTACGTGACATTTTAGAAACCAGGTTTTTGTGAATAACTGGGTTATTACAATACATGTAAATGGCACCAACAGTCAGAATCTTGCTTCTAGGTGACAGAGATTCTCATCAAGTGTATTTAATCTTGAACAGATCAATTGCAGATGGTACCAAGAGTCTCCAACTGTCAAAGCTTATTCCATATAGTATCTAGGATGACTCCGTTCTATGTGAGGGTCTTTTCATCAGATACAGGAAGCATGCTGAAGTGAGGCAGTTGAGTAATCAAAATGTAGCTATAACATGACTTGTCAGCACTCAGTCAAAAAGACAACTATGAACTTGCAAGTATACAAATGCTTCCACATTAGAGACAAACGTTTTGAAGGATAAACCAATAGTCCTGACACTGGCAACTATATTGAGCGAAAACCACACCTACAACACGATACCTGTATCACAGCGATCAGGCAGGATTCAAAACAAAACTAAGATAATCCAATTAGAAACCTCTTCTCATCAAACATCTTACCTAATTTATAAAAATGAAATGCACATCTAAATAAAGCGCACATACAATTACATAATGTCTTGATGATCATGCTATGATAAGATTCTGTGTTGATTAATTTAATTGAACTTGATGACAGATCTTAAAAGGCAGATACAATTACACAAAAAATAAAAGTACTTTTAGCTGGCAGATGCTTCAACTTGAAGATAAAAGCCACTTTACTCTGATCTTCATTAACGCACATATTGCCTTATAGTTTATAAAATTGAGTCTCACCTTTCTAGTTCATTAATACACAGTGTGATGGGGACAATTCAAACGTATTTGGAATGCAATTAAAAAAAGAATACATTAAATGAGTTTCAAACCCTTTATTCTCATGTTAATTAGGAACCTTGAAAACTGCAGTTGAGATGTGGTATATATGATTAAGATCGGTTACTGGAGAATTTCCCTCCCTGGTATAGCGTTAAAGGAAAAACCTATTATACAATTGAACTAGATGGTGTCAAACTGCTATCCAAGGATGTGAATGACTGGGATAAATTTAAATGGAATATTCTGTAAACCTGACTAAACCAGGTTAAAGGGGACAGAACATCGTTCCTTTGTAGAATATGCTCTTGAAACATCATGGCACTCACTTAAATAAGGTCAATCAAGAGTCATCAGATACTTTAGCAGCAGTTCTTTGGTAACCATTTAAGAAAGATAAGAGTAATTAAACTGAAATGTAAACACACAAACACACTGTTTTGTAATGAACTATGACAATAGGTAATTACAATCAAAAAATGGCTTGTTCTTCAAAATACTTACAATCATATCAAAAAGTGTATTGCTCACAATTAGACGTCAGCCTTCTTTCAAAATGACCCACCACCTCAAACAAGAGGATGCTGCCTCAAAAATACTACTTGTCAATGTCATTGAATACTTCTTGCTACTATGTGAATAAGTAATTGCAAATTAAGTAACAGGAAATAACTATACCACCTTGTACTGGAATAACTTTTTAACATTCTTATAACTGCTACTAGTTTCTGCATCACAGAGATGAAACACAGGCGGCTCATTTATCTATGGCCAGCCACTTCAAATCAGCAACAGCATAAAAGCCTCGTTTCAGGGTCTGTGTGTCTGGATTATCAGTTAGCCCTTCCCAACCACTTATTTCATTTTAGCTACAGTTAGTTGTACATAATTATTGACTTTCTCCTTTGGCAGGAAGCCACATTTATTGATTGCCTTTGCTGACCACAAGTGGAAATTTGTTTTCCACAATTTTGTTCCAGTCAAAAGAAATACATACATAAAACAAAATCAAAACAAGTTCTTCCAGTTTGCCAGCAGTGTCATTTTTGTTTCAGTATGTAATACAAAACACTTGGTTAGCAGTGGGATGTTTCCATGATGGATCTGGGGAGTGACTTATTTTACTGCCTAACCCAAATTTTACTTTTGTCAATACTCCAGTAGGGTACTTGGAAGGCACTCTAGCCTAATTCCAACAAGGAGATGAGCCCCGTCTGCCTTTCAGGTGAGACAGTGGCCACATACAAAGCGGCTCGGTTCTCATTTTCACTGCAGTCTTATTCAGTGCCATATGATCATAGCCAAGCACATCAAAATCTCTACCATATCTCCATTAACCACACCAAAAACACAAAAGCATGGAACAAAAGTGAAAAATTAAATGAAGGAGCAAAGCAATGGCAGACAGCATTTTTTTTCCTAGTAAACTTTAAGTGTCTCTTCTCCCTGTTGTACACATCAGAGGTCATAAAAATGTGTTTAGAAGGAACATCATGGTAAATGTCTATTCACATAACTCTGTATATCTATGGTGTTAGTGGCAAAGAAAATCCACGAGTACAGGGAAAAAAGTATTAAAAAAAATACTTGCGGAGAATCCTAGCATGCTTTCTTAATATCACTTAACATGGAAGCTTAATTACTGCAATGACCTGAAGTAAATATGATAGGAATAATTGTGTAAATATCACAAGGGGGTCATCCTCGGCTATAACCACACAGGCCTATCACCTTTCAAAACAAAAAACAGCAGCTGGGGATGTTTACAAGGACACAATATTCAGAAAGATTTTGATCAGTCAAATCAACATGATCAAAGGTTTTGTTTCTTCCATTTTCTTTAATAATTTGCAGGGAAAATGGGTGAGGTAGGTTACAATTATGTTTCAAAATACATGCAAGCAGGTCAGTGCAAATTGTATTATTTAATTTTGTATTGTATATTTGCAGGAGAGAATGCGGATTAATTATGGATTTATCAAATGCCAGTGGAGTCTGTTGAAAGATTAAAAAAAAAAACAAAAAAAAAAAACTAAATCACATATAGTGTCTTTTGACACTGTTTCAAAGGTATCAAAAACAGTGATTGTGCTGATAATTTGTTTTTGACTGATAAACCACTCACTCTAGCAAAAAAATAGAGAAAAAAAACTTCTCTTTAAAACTCTTTGAATGGCTGACCTGCAGGACTACCAAATATCTTCCTGATGTGTGTATGTACATTCAAATGAAAACATTGTTTCTGGTGTCAGTTCAACAAAGGGCTGATGACAGCAATATGCTGGCACTACAAATACTGCAGGGTCGATTTGCCAGAAAATGTCTGAGCCCCATTCACTCTTCCCTCCTATGAAACACACCCCAGTTCTACGTAAGTGTTAACATCAAGGGGGCAGGAAAAGGACGTGGAAATCTCTTTATGAAATGACAGAGGAGGTACAGTCTTACCATATTAAATTTACAAGAAAGAAAGGAGTTGGTTGCAAGTAAATGGCCAGTAATGATTGTGTTGACTTGAATATGCACTTGAAATACTGAAATATAATCTAGTATTCTCAAATCAGATACCAATGAACTTCATATGTGGATTGATATTCTTTCCCTTGATGATTTTAATAATTTTCAAATGTCATAATAATTAGTAAGTGTGAAAATTCTAGCCCATAAAAACAGTGCAAATTACACTTACAAACAGAAGAATACATGAAACCTGTGGGATTAGAAATATAAAAGATATGGAAAAAAATGGCTAAATGTTTTCAGGTCATACAAAATACCAATCTGTCAAACAGGAAAAAAAAAAAAAAAAGTTTTTTTGCCACTTTTTGTGGTGAATTTTCGGAGCAATAAGCCAACCACCAAGAAGAACTAGCTTTTTTTTAACCTAAAATCTAGAACAACGTAAAATTTAATAAGCGTATGCACTTATTAACTTAATATTTTATATATATATATATATATATATTATATATATAAAAAACTTACATGGTTAGTTGTTTCAATTTATTTTTGGGTCTTCCAACTGGTTTTGCATATCTTCTTTTTATCTGGGCAGCTCTTTTATGTAGCAGGGCTTTCCCCTTTTCTTTCGGTCTACAGACATGACAAATCCATGTTCCTGTTGACAATATCATATATAGTAAATTAGCAAATGGCTTCACAGTACTTTTGTTTTTACTATACTCTGTACTACAATCATCTTATCACATTTTTGCATATAAACTGCAGTACTCAGCAAAGGAAAACACATCCAAAGAGTTACTGGTACTGAACATACCAAAGAAAAAAACTCCACAAAAGCAGTCACATGACTTTTACATCATTAACAAAACAAAAGTAAAAAAACAAACAAATAAAAACTATCACCTTTAGGCATTTTTGAAAGTGGAGGATCACAACATTCCATATGGAATCCTCTATCACAAGAGTCACAGAATAGCATGTCCTCCTGTAAATGCAAAATACAATGTAAATACAACATATTAACACGATAAGAACTTATCACCTATTTCAGAAAAAAAACTTTCCTTTAAGAATACATTTTTAATAAAGGGATCATTGGTGGTATGAAATCAGAAGAAATAATGCTGAGCTGATTTAGTTTCTTTTTTCACATTTGTGTCTGTTTTAAACTACCTTCTCATATCTTACATAAACCTCTAAAATGAGCAATAAACCCAAGTGTTAGCGTCAACAAAATTAAACTGTAGAGTAGTGATCTCATTTAAAAGGATGTTTTTACACTAGCACTCCAAAATGGCCTAGAATTCATGTGGTCCTAATTGAAAAACATTACAGCAGATTTAAAATAAGAAGCTACACAATGGAAATTGACCACATAGTCCGAACATTTGTTCACAGCTAACTGCTAGGCTCACGTTACGATAATCAAACAATACCTCATGGCAGAGGAAAATATTATAAAGCACAACACTGTTCAATACTCAAGACAGTTTTTCACTACACATTTATATATGTTTTATTAATTTTGTTCTCTTGTGAAAACTGAACATTTTTATTCATTTATTACATTTTCAATATTAAAAAATGAAATTAAAATTTCAGCTTGTAAGGAGGCTCCTTCTGGAAACAGTGACAACTCATTTTTGGGTTAGATAGTTTCTGTTGTCTATTAAACTTACAGAGCATGTTTTGTTTTTTTTGATGATGGTAGTGGAGGGGCACAATCCTTATTGGCTGGGGTCAACATTTCAGATTCGAGAGTTGGCTGGCATTACATTCTCCACTTCAGCAAATTTATGCACAAGTTGAAGACTTTTACTAAAGAACACATCCAATGTTGCTCCTCTCTTTGTACATGGATACTCTAGTCACAGAGAATTTCTCAGCTTTGAATTTAATGACAGCCTATTATATATACAGCTCGTCTCATAATTGTAGTGCATTTTCGAGTTTCTGTCTGGTGGCAGTTTGCCTTCAGGTCCTCAAATGGATTGGAGCTGCAGGGTGTGTGGGTTTTGGAAAGGTCCATGACCAAGACTTCAGGAAGAACTGCCCATTTATTGCTCAGACACAATCATGACATCATTGAATGCCAATGTATAATCTGATTTTACACAAAGGCTTGCCCTTGCAACAGGCGGTTTGTATTTTTTTTTTTTATAACTCATGCAATGTGCACTCTACAGATGTGGCACACATTTTTATGTTTAAAAGGAGTCTTTTTTTAGAAGCCTTTTTGATTGTAGGCAATTTAATGCAATCAGAAGCTTGCTCTCTGTCAGACAAGGTTTATGTGAGCACCATTTCTCTATGTAGTTCAAAATCACCGCCCCCACTTTGAGCGTCACCTTCACAAGGAGTTGGGTTGGTTCAGAAATTTCACACTATGTGAGCTGTCTAATTGTTCCCATCCGGTTTTAAGCACAAGTCACTCATGGTTGTCTTCAGACATACAGTATATCAAACATCTAGTTCTGAGGGACTAATGATACAGGAATAAACTAAAATTGTTTGTTTTTTTTTTTTTTCCACCTTTGCAGCTAAAGCAAAAATGTAATACAGGTGCCCTTGAAATGTATTTTTTCATTGCGCCTGTTTAAGCCAGTGTGTGTCAGGCCAGCAGTCCTCTAAGACACTGAATATGTGTTGGCAGAGGTATCCATTCACTGCAGACATTGAACAGGCTCTTCACAACTTTAACCCTTTTAACGCAGACTCATTTGCACGTTTTTTGATTCCTCATACTTCTCTTAATATTTATGTTACTTATTTCAAAATAAAAGCTACCCACAACATCTTCAAAATATTTACATCTAGATAAGTAATTATGCACGTAAATTACATCAGATTAAGCTGCCAACGTTTAATGTTTTTATCAAAAAATACATTTTGAAATGTGCAATGGAATAAACTTCCAGACACTATAAAACTTGCAAAGAATGTGTCAGGAAAAAAAGATGGCTTTCAAACAAGTAATGCTAATACAAATAAATTTTTTTCCAACATTACCCTTTTCAATGAAAGAAAAAAAAAAAAAGTATGATAAGGCTTTATTTTATTCTATCCATTCTATTAATCTAGTCAGTCCACTAAAGGTGGTAGAGAGCCTTAAAAAGAAGGCAAGTTAGCAGTTAACACAGCAAAACATGAATATGTAGCTAACACAAAACCTATTGGATGATTAAAATGTTATATCTTTCTGTTACAAGTGGTTTAAGAACTTGTAAAATAACAAATAACCAAGTTAAAAAAATATCACAGTAATAAACTGGTAACTGGATGGAACCTTTTTAATAGTGATGCTTCAATCAATTGGCTTCAGATCATAATTGGCCAATTTTCACCCCGTTGGTAAATTAATTATCTCAAAAAAAACTCCCCACCCCCCCCGATTTTCAAAGCATACGGAAATTAAGCTGTATTGCTCTTTTATGCAAAGTTTTACAGTAACAGTGTCATTTTGCAGTCAAACTTCCTGTAATCTGAGCGCCAATGGTAAGACTTTTGGAGAGAATGAAGACAGGAATATTAGCTTTTACATTAAAGAAAGTGGAGTAATAAACTCTGAAAAGGGAATCTGAGGAGTTGTCCTGTGCATGAAGTGGAAAGGCAGAGTAAAAGACAAGACAGGTATGGCATTGGCAGCAATTAATGATTGAAAAGGTTTGAACTCAGTCATTTTTATTTGCTTGGGGATGGTGAGCGAGTGTGTGAACTATAGTTCCTCACATTTTAAATAGAAAGAGCACATAAAGACGACTTTGCCTCGCTCCCCAGTAAACAATGTCCTTTTTAGCTTATGAACCAATTTTACATGTAAACTTAATTAGCATTTTATCCTTGTACTTTGATAAAAATTAACATTAGAATCCTGGCTTGTAATTATGACATTTTTATTTTCTTTTATGGCAGATGTATTATGGATAGATATTTTTGTAAGTTTTATTAATACAAAAGTTTTAATAGGATTTTATTTTAGTATTTTTATGAATTTAAGAATTTAAATTTTGTTAATAAACAATGAACACATAACACTTGTGGTCTGCAGATTAATTATAAAAATGCCACCATAATATAAAGTTTCTAAATGGCTGGCTAAGCAAGAGCTCAGCTATTAAACACAAAAAATATATATATATAAAAAAAAAAAAAACCCTGATTGGAGTATCCAAACTTAACATATCTTTTTACAAATTAAACTACCATTAAAACTTAATTGTCTGTATTAAAAAGAACAAAGTGGGGGGTGGATGGCACAATTTCAGAAGGACATGACCATCCATTCATTTATAAAACTGACCTTTTTCAACAAAGTTTGGTTTTTTGAAGTGACTTATGATTTACAAAGAAAAACTATTTGTAACACCAACGCAAAAGTGTAGTAATGCATAGGGACACAACAGATCAAGCAAAAATGAAAAATGGATTTCATGTTTCATATCTCCATTACAGCTGAGCTCTCAAGTGTAAACAATCCATGCTCAATTGATTATGTTTATATTGAAAAGCCCCGTGTTACAAAATACAGTGGTGGGGTTTGGCAGATAATTGTCAGTGGACGACTGGCTGATAGCATTTTATCTCAATATCAACTGATAGGGTCTACATAAAGAGCACCTGATTTTAAACAGCTAACATATCAGGCACATAAAAGCTGAACAACCCAAAGCACGTATAGCACCAGTTCTTCTAAAATTTTCTTCAAAGAGTACCAATTTGTCAAGAGTTGCACACTGTGTAAAGAAATGGGAAATTCATATTCTAAGAGAACATTTTATTACAGCAACTTTGTACAGAAAATATTTTACTTCATGCCTTTGATATTTGCAGTGTATAGTAGGTGCATCTTCAAGATATAATTAGATGATATGGGAAGGGGTGTTGGTGGTGTTCATCTGTCCTTCACAGATATCATTTCAGAGGTGAGAAACACCTGTAAAACCATTCTCCTACTTCAAACACCAATTGGAGGTAAAGGCTTCATCTTTGGTTTAAACAAAAAGGGTGCACCATATGCTGTGCAGCGTACTTCAATGGCAACATAAAGTCTGCTTCAAACCACAATTGTACTTTTATTTTATTTCTCCTCTTAGGAGTTACACTGGTGCTGCAGTTTAATTGTAAACCAAGACAAATAGACCCTGCACACAAGAGGCAGCAAAACACCACTTCCTAACTTCATTTGTGCATAGCTTAAGGATCATTACACAGAAAGAATAAGAGTGAAAAAGCACACAGTTCTAAACAACAGGGTGGCTTTAACTCACACAATTAACACAGCTACAGTATCTATTAAAATGCTCGTATGTTAAATGTAAAATGCTGTGTGTAGTCGTGTAGGTAGTAAAGGGCTTACAACTACTACTAAGGAACGAAAAAGATTGTATTCTTAAGAAATAAAGGACAATGGCATTTTTGGGTGTATTGAAATAGGCTGTTCTAGGTGGATGGCAACGCAGTGGTCCTGTGATTAGTGCTGCTAATTGACAGACCAAACATCCTGGGTTCAGATACTGTGTTACATGTTGGGGTTTAGTTTGAAGGTTTTCCCCACATCAGCATTAGGTGTTTTGGTGATTCTGCATTAGTCCTGGCTGGAGTTGCAACTGAGTGCGCCCCGTGAATGGTCAGCATTGAGTGCAGGGGTGGTTCCTGCTTTGTATCTAGGACACTGAATTGGATTAAGTAGACTTTAAACAATAGGAGGGTATGAAAATGTAAATGATACTGGAGATACCCTTACTCCTGTTGGGGCTCAATTAACCATAAAATTCAAGTGTCCCAGCACTCAAAGGATGAGTAAGTAAAAAAAAGTGCCATCACTTGGCATCACTGTTACAACCTGATGGCAAATTTGAAACAGCAGCACCCAAAAACAATAGGCACTGTTTTATTCTTTATGTAATGAGCAGCCTAACGTACTTTTTAGGTGCATAGCATTTGAAAAGCAATATATTTCACATTTCAATGGGTTAAAAAATAAACTATTCAACTGCCCATATACAGAACAGCCAACAATAAACTAAGGCATAAATACAATTTCCCTTCAGACAGGCACAGAAGATAATTTCACAAACAGCAAATACAAATTTATGCTAACACACTGACTACTCTTTCTATATGGCAACATGAAAATGTAAGAGGTTGTTAACTGGCAAAGTTAAAGACAAAAACCGTGTCACTACTGGTAGCATGAGGCGATACCTCGACCCCTCAGAGGTTGCACAGGTAGTCCAACTTGTCAAGGATGGCGCATCAATATGTGCCATTGCCAGAAGATTTGCTGTGTCTCCCAGCACAGTCTCAAGGTCAGAGGAGATAGGCAGTTACTCTAGGAGAGCTGGACAGCTTGTAGAAGGGCCTTAACCAATCAGCAGGACTGGTATCTGCTCCTTTGGGCAAGGAAGAACAGAGTAAGCACTGCCAGAGCCCTACAAAATGACCTCTAGCAGGCTACTGGTGTGAATGTCTCTGACCAAACAATCAAACAAACTTCATAAGGGTGGCCTGAGGGCCTCTAGTGGGCCCTGTGCTCAGTGTCTGGTACTGTGGAGCTCGATTGGCATTTGCCATAGAACACCAGAATTGGTAGGTCTACCACTGGCACCCTATGCTTTTCATAGAGGAGAGCAGGTTCACCCTGAGCACATGTGACAGACGTGAAAGGATCTGGAGAAGCCGTGGAGAACGTTATGCCGCCTGTAACATTGATCAGCATGACCGGTTTGGTGGTGGGTCAGTGATGGTCTGGGGAGGCATATCCATGGAGGGACGCAAAGACGTCTACAGTATGGACAACGGCACCTTGACCGCCATTAGGTATCGGGATGAAATCCTTGGACCCACTGTCAGACCCTAAGCTGGTGCAGTGGGTCCAAGGTTCCTCCAGGTGCACAACAATGCACGGCCTCATGTGGCAAGAGTATGGAGGTAGTTCCTGGAGGATGAAGGAATTGATACCATTGACTGGCTCCCACGCTCACCTGACCTAAATCCATTTTTTTTTTAGCAGTTTATTTTACCACTCACACTGTGCATTGTGTATGTACTGAATTGTTGAAAATTTTAAAAAGTAATAAATCAGTAAGGTAAACATTATTTCAAACGAACAAGTGTGGTTGCAAAGTCTATTTTACTTTCACTGGAAGTATATGGGCTGCTCTAATTATCTTCCTTGTTAACAATGCTATTTTGATTTTCACTATTCTCAGTACTACTGTATATTAAAAAGTAAGTGTTACACTAATATCACTCCCAACCAGAAATTGTATCAAAGCATTCTCAGACCTCCTTAATCCTTTTACCATTCATTAGATGTCATAATAAGGAGCCTTTGCAAAATTCAGAATATAGTTTATCCACATCACACTAGCTTTCAGAAATACATTTGCTACAAGGAGTAGGAAAGTTATTTGGCATAAATGAAGATTGTTTTTTTAATACACCTAATTAAAATTGTCATCATTTGTAAAGCATAAGAAATACCACTATACAAAATAAACACATTAAACTAGAGCAGCTGATAAATCACCATTAGCCTGCAATCAAGTGACAAGAACTGAACAGACATTATAGGTGAACATCCATCTTCCTAACCCACTTATCCAGGGCAGGGTCGTGGGGCAGCTGGAACCCATCCCAGCAAGCACTGAACACAAGGCAAGACAAATTCTCTGATAGGATGCTAGTCAATCACAGGGCAACCAACACACACACAGGCCAGTTTAGGAAGGCTCATCCACCTAACTTACAGGTTATAAAGAGGTGGGAAGAAACCGGAGTCCAAGGGGAATATATGCAAATTCCAACCACACAACACCAGGGACATGATCCCCACAATCCTTCACTGTAAGGTAAGGCTCTGCCCAATAAGAAGAATTGCTGTCCTCAATCTTCCATCCATTAATTGATTCATATATTTTTTCTCAGCCACAGGCAAATAATAATAATAATAATAGTGTCATATGAAAAAGTTTGGGAACCCCTCTCAGCCCACATAATAATTTACTCTACTTTCAACAAAAAAGATAACAGTGGTGTCTTTCATTTCCTAGGAACATCTGAGTACTGGGGTGTTTTCCAAACAAAGATTTTTAGTGAAGCAGTATAGTTGTATGAAATTAAATCAAATGTGGAAAAACTGGCTGTGCAAAAATTTGGGTCCCCTTGTAGTTTTGCTGATTTGAATGCCTGTCACTGCTCAATATTGGTTACTTGCAACACCAAATTGCTTGGATTAGCTCGTTAAGCCTTGAACTTCATAGACAGGTGTGTCCAATCATGAGAAAAGGTATTTAAGGTGGTCAATTGCAAGTTGTGCTTCCCTTTGACTCTCCTCTGAAGAGTGACAGTATGGGATCCTCAAAGCAACTCTCAAAAGATCTGGAAACAAAGATTGTTCAGTCTCATGGTTTAGGGGAAGGCTACAGAAAGCTATCTCAGAGGTTTAAACTGTCAGTTTCAACTGTAAGGAATGTAATCAGGAAATGGAAGGCCACAGGCACAGTTGCTGTTTAACCCAGCAGGTCTGGCAGGCCAAGAAAAATACAGGAGCGGCACATGCACAGGATTGTGAGAATGGTTACAGACAACCCACAGATCACCTCCAAAGACCTGCAAGAACATCTTACTGCAGATGGTGTATATGTACATCGTTCTACAATTCAGCGCAATTTGCACAAAGAACATCTGTATGGCAGGGTGATGAGAAAGAAGCCCTTTCTGCACTCGCACCACAAAGAGTCGCTTGTTGTATACAAATGCTCATTTAGACAAGCCTGATTCATTTTGGAACAAAGTGCTTTGGAGTGATGAGACAAAAATGGAGTTATTTGGTCATAACAAAAAGCGCTTTACATGGCAGAAGAACACCGCATTCCAAGAAAAACACCTGTTACCTAGTGTCAAATTTGGTGGTGGTTCCATCATGCTGTGGGGCTGTGTGGCTAATTCAGGGACGGGGCCCTTGTTAAAGTCGAGGGTTGGATGAATTTAACCCAATATCAACAAATTCTTCAGGATAATGTTCAAGCATCAGTCACAAATTTGAAGTTACACAGGGGTTGGATATTCCAACAAGACAATGACCCAAAACACAGTTCAAAATCTACAAAAGGCATTCATGCAGTGGGAGAAGTACAATGTTCTGGAATGGCCATCACAGTCCCCTGACTTAAAATATCATCAAAAATCTATGGGATGATTTGAAGCAGGCTGTCCATGCTCGGCAGCGATCACATTTAACTGAACGGGAGAGATTTTGTATGAAAGAATGGTCAAAAATACCTCCATTCAGAGTCCAGACACTCATCAAAGGCTATAGGAGGCGTCTAGAGGCTATTTACAAAAGGAGGCTCAACTAAGTATTGATGTAATCACTCTGTTGGGGTGCCTAAATTTATGCACCTGTCTAATTTTGTTATGATGCATATTATCTGTTAATCCAATACTATTGTTTCCATAAGGCACGTCATATATTAAAAGGAAGTTGCTACTTTGAAAGCTCAGCCAATGAGAAACAAAAATCCAAAGAATTAAGAGGGGTTCCCAAACTTTTTCATATGACTGTATAGTTAAAATCAAATCTTTGCTACTTGAAAATGGACATATTTATTAAGTTTTAAGACTTTTCTTCATAAAGACCACAGTAACCATTAACCCCATTAAAAAAAAAAAAAAAACACAGAGAAGGTTATTTGTTAAAATGTATAAAGTATGACTCACTTTAGAATGCAGCTTCATTTGGCAAAGTAATATATACCATGACTGTGAAGGAATAACTTTGACTTGAAAACACCAAGCTTAACCTTTAATATCAAAACATTTTAATAATCTCTGCAATGAACAACTTGAATCATGACATTACCATCTTGTGAAAATTAAATCTGCACAAGCTAGACTCAGTGTCATCAGTTCAAAAGGTTTATTAAATTCAACAGATACAGTACTTTGACATGTTGTTGATCATAACCTGCTGAATCTCTGCTGAGTCTCTCCATGCTTATTATAGATATAACATGAGGTAACTAATTTTCTATATTTCATGAGTTAACTCTTCACTAAGCACAGAAATTATGACTCTCATACACATTGACTTCAGTTTTGTCCCCTGTTGCCTGCACTATAAAACAATCTAAAATTTGACTCCTAATAACAGCCAAAAACTTAACATGTTTATACCAACCTCAAAATGACAAAGCCAAGTGCACAGAGAGATGCATTTCAAGTAGAAACTCTAAAATAAATGCACTGTTTCCACAATGACTATGCCCAAGTTTAAAGCACGTCACAAGATTACAAATGCAGCATAACGTTCGCACACTACTACTAACTTAAAAGAATATGCACAAAGTAATACACAAGAACAGGAACATTTGTGGTCTAAAGTATACAAGTGAGAAAATATGAAACAAAGTGGGAAAAAAATAAGCCCTAGCTACTGTATATATATGTGAATGTAGGCAATGAAGAGTACTCCTATGCAGCATTTTTTGGTTAGGTTTCAATCACAGTCTTGTGGAGTACAACACTGCTGGAGCTGGGTGTGGTGGTTTGGTGTTGGTTGGAGGACATAAAGAAAAAAAAATTTTTTTTTGTAAATTGAAGTAATAACACTCTCAACACATAACTGTACCTCCCTCTGTCTAAGGATTGTGATTCTTTTTATAATGGGGTCCCTACAGACAGCATGTCAACCAACATTCATTTCTTATTTCTAAACCTTTCATTTCCCAGTAGAAAGACAGCTCATCAAATTGCAGTATCAGCCTGCCGAACGGTCCCAAGCCAGCAACATTTACTGCATATTTTAGTCTTTTAGGTATTTCCAAATAAAAATACTATTATGATTATACGGTTTTCTGGAGTATTTATGCATACACACCTACTGTGAATAACTGATATGCACCAAATTGCATAAAAGCACATCAGCCAAAGCTCCCTAGTAAAACAGTTCATTTAAAAATTGAAAGGTTTTCTTATTTGGTTAGAAGTATAATTTTTGGATTTTGATAATACGTTGCAATCAAATTAACAGTTACATTTTATTAAATTATGAAAACTTATTTTCTTCTAATAGTCTTGATTTCATACTTAAGTATAGCACAGTAATAAATACACACAAATACAATTCAAGGTGACCTCTGATGGGGAAAAAAGGAAAATGAAAAACAAAAAACTTACAAGAGCCTAAAGTAACAAATTGTTTAGACAAAGTATCATTGCAGATGACTTACCGCATTTTTGCCCTGAATTCGACAAGCACTGCAAGTTTTGCATTCAATGCATTGCCATCTTAAAGCCTTTACATTGATCGTTAGCTCAGCAGAAAATTTTAAACACGATGGATGACCTTTAGAAAAAGGAAAGAAAAAAAAAATCCAAAATTAATCACCTTGTGGTGAAATAAGCATTTGGATTTATGTTATAAATTATACACTGGAGTATCCAAGCACCATACTCAGAATCTAAATCTACTTTGCTGCAAATATTCTCTTTACCAGCAACTTAGCATCATTTCAGCATAAACACCCTTATTCTATGTAGCAGTTTGCTTATATTTAACATTTTTTTTTTTTTTTTTTTTTTTTTTAATTCCTCTTAGGGTCTTCCAGTTTGGTTTAGCAGTTGTAAAGCTTGACAGAATCAGGAGTAAACTGCAAGCATTTGGGCTCAATTTGATGCCACCCTACCAAATTAAACTTTGAGTTTAGAATACTATCTCAATTTACAAAATCAAATCTTAACACACTGCATCAGTATTACTGTGTGTTCAGGTAAGTGAAAGACTACTGTTACACATATTTAAGGAACCAATTAAGATAATTGGAGTTTAAATGAGGCAGAAAAAGCAATGGCATTCATTTGAAAGAAAGTGAATCTATGAACATAATGTTAAACTATTCCAACAAACTGCTTCTCTTTTAAGATAGTAACTAACATTTTGAGCAGCTAAAGATTTAATGTTATAACATATAAATTGTTTGAAAAAGCATTAATAACAAAGCTTCATAATTACACAGTACATATTTAATGTATTTTTTTTAAGCTACAAGTTGCTGATGGAGTGGAGATGCAAGGATGGGTGCACCGATTAGAATAAATGATTTACATGACAAGAGAATCCCTTCTTCCTCAAGGTACTCTTTTAGGCATTGCATATTGTTAAAACTGTAGAAGCCAATTCCTGTGACAACTTCTGCAGTGTCAAACACAGCACTTCTTGATATGATAAACACGGTAACTGAGAAAGATCAATAGTACAAAAAGAGTACCTGTTAACCTCTCCTCACACAGTGATAGGAAGCTTGTCTCACATCACGGTGAGTGTTAGAGTGCAAGCATTGGAAAGGAGGGTGCCTTTAGGTTATTTTTTTATTACAGGTTTCAAAAGTAATACATTACAAATCAGTAAGAAATGTAGTAGTACGTTTTATTAGAATCTGATTAAATGACTCCTTTCCTATCTTGTCCTTTTTTTCTTGCACTACTGCATATAGTGAAAGAGAGAAAGACTGAGGTCATTCTTGGGAAAAATTTTGAATTCTCTTCCTTTTTATTTACCTTCACTAGTTTACATAAAGTTGAATTCATGTCAGTTAAGTTTCTGTTTCAGTTAAGCTGCCTTTTCTTGTCAATGAACACATTGGCCATTTTCACAGTCCTTGGGTTTGCAGATACACTGCAACTCAGAACAGCATGAAAATGTGCACTACCTATGCAAAATAAAGCAAATTTATTTCAATCTCCAAAACAAAACATAACTGGAAACTACCTAGTTGGCATAAAAGTAGTAACACCCACACTATGTGAATGCATTAAAAGGTGGCATATTTACAAACACATGAAATCTTTACCACTTATTTTTAGGAATAGGAAAATAAAGTATGGCAAGGGATGAAGTTGTCTGTCCTATTTGGGGACTGTCTAATCCCTGCTCAAACCCAGTAAAGGATACTTTCATTTAGAATGCTTATTATTCAAGATGACACACTCCATAAGGATATCTTTTTTCTTTGGTTTTTGTTTCACCTCAACTGGGTAACGCATAATTTTCATACTTTTACCTGAGCTCTTCTATCTATACTAATTTTTGTCTAAAACATCTAAATGATGAGTGTATAAAGTCTCACTGGCAAACAATATAACCATTTCCGAAGTTTAGTTTTACTTACTTTTAAATACTATTCACCCCAATTCATTTTGCTGCAACATTTAAAATGCTTTTACACACTTTTTAACTCGATACAAAAATGTTTTACATTGGAAAAAAGTGATTCATCTTTATTGGAAAATCTCAGGTGTGTACGTGTTAGTTTTTCAGGTTTTTACTTTTGTAATGTACTTTTTTCCCCCCACTTTGGCTTATACATGAAATGGAAAGTTTATTTACTTGTCAGACTATGTTGGAAAATTAAAACGGGGGAAACATGTATAAAAAGTGTGGTAATTTCTACATGGTGTGACTGAAATGTATGCAAATAACCTAAAATTAAAGTGTGCAATGTGAACATTAATCACATATGAATTGTTTGATTTGTAATTTTAAACTGTGGAGTTGAGGGGTAAAATCACGGAAAAATGTGTCTTTGTCCCAAACATTCTGGAAGGTACTGTATGAAAATCTTTTTCGTTCATTACTTAATTTACCAGGGTGGCACAGAAAATAGCAATGCTACTTCAAGATCTACCTGCCAGGCTTTAAATCTCACTCATGGATTTTGTTGGCCTAGTTTGAATGCCTCTCAATTGTTTTCTTCTCATATTCCCCAAGATTTGCAGTTTTGGTTGACTGGTTTTATATGTGAGAGAAGTTGCAAGCATGGGCAAGTGAACCATGTGAAGGTCTGCTGCCCTCTTTCTGCTCAATGCTACTAGGATAGGCTTTGGCCTCTTCTGACACTGAAATGGAATTGAGAAGGATTTGAAAAGGTTACGTTGTTACCTAATCTTGCAAACTGTACACATACTACTTATGCTTAAGACTGGATAGTTGACAAGTTGCACATAATTTAGAGATGCCCTGGTTGATCAAATGCCAATCAAAATCAGTTGATTTTCACTACAAAAGACTCAAATTGTGATTGGTAAGTTGGTTCATCCCAAAAAGCACTTTTTTTAGCCTCTGCTTTTCTAAGCTTTATGGTAGTTTGTCTTTGTGCAAGGTATTACAGTAGTTGAGTTAGCCAGCACAAGTCTGTTTTTTGCTGCAAACATCCTGTAAAGAGAGCACTAAGGCAGACTTTACGAAAGAGAAAGGATTGGGATAATAGCATTTAAAAAGGAATCAAAGGAGTCAGACAAACAGCAAGGAAGGCTACTCTAATGAATTCAGACCTACAGTATCTCATAAAAGTGAGTACACCCCTCACATTTGTGTAAATATTTTACATCTTTTCATGGGACAACACTGAAGATATGACACTTTATACAATGTAGTCAGTGTACAGCTTGTATAACAGTGTAAATTTGCTGTCCCCTCAAAATAACTCACACAGTCATTAATGTCTAAACCACTGGCAACAAAAGTGAGTACACCCCTAAATTAAAAATGTCCAAATTGTGCCACAATTGTCAATATTTTGTGTGACCACCATTATGTTCCAGCAATGCCTTAACTCTCTTGGTCAAGGAGTTCACTAGAGCTTCACAGGTTGCCGCTGGAATCCCTCTTCCACTCCTCCATGATGACATTAAGGAGCTGGTGCATGTTAAGAGACCTTGAGCTCCTCCACCTGTACTGATACCATATTTCTTTTGTCGTTTAATTAAAATGAACAAATCTTGTTAGAGAATGAGTGATGTTTTGTTAAATACAGTACCTGCCATTTTCAATTAGACAAAGAAACAAGATTTTGAAATTGCTACTTAGTAAACAATAGTCTTGTTAGCTTAACAGCAAAATGTGTCCATTTCGCTTGTTAAACATGTTAGTCTTCTTGATAAATATCTTGTGCATATCCAACAGATTTTTAGGTGCATTTGCCTATAATACACAAAGCACCTATTGTGATAGCCCATGCCCATCTGTCATTCTATCTGTGAACCTGTCTGCACAAAATAATTCAGCCCCCAGCGGATCAATTTTGTTGAAATGTGAGTGTTTTTCTTCAAGGAAATTTGTCAAGACAGTTCAATTATCGTTGAGATATCTCAAACAGATTGCCCTGCATAAAGTTTTAAAATTTCTTTCATTGAAAAGCATTGGGAATCTGAACTCATCTATCTAAAAAAACAAAAGCAATCTGATCGACTTCAACTACAAATTAGTTTACTGTTTCAGGATAATAATGACAGATACTACTCGTCTTGTATATTTTGCATATATTCCTCTTTCACTACTGATGGTGAACATATCCCTAACAGAAGTTAATAAAAACACCAGCAGACTGTGCGCACAAGTAAAAAACTAACTCGCTGTTTGCACGGGTGGCTGAGCAACCCAAAATCTGCAAGTAAAACTAATGCATGTGGAAAGCTTTCCATCAGCATGTTGTTTCTGCTTTATCAAATCTTCCCAGCAATGTTTTTTGAGTTGATACTTTGTAATCTTCAGTGCAAACAGAAGAAAACCAGTGCACATGCATTTTACTCCACCCAATGTTTCCCCATGGACCGGCACTGGTCCAGCAAGGCAATTTCATCAACCCTCTTATTGCTTGATGCCTGTCAGCGAAAAGCAAGTTATGAATTGTGCCGCCGCTAGTACAAGAGCAAGTTGTTTCTGGGTGGACTCTATTGTTAGCTGATCAAGCTGCTCAAAATCTAGCTGGGCAGTGTCGCTGTTCGATTGAACGTTAAATCAAATCAAGCTGCTCAATACTCTATGGAGACATCCCAGAGATTCTCTAACTAAAATCAGTCCCCTTATCAAAAGGCTGAAATCCTTTGAAAACCACTGTAAATTAAAGGATCTTCTAACCATAAAATTTTATAATACATGCAAGGACAACAAAACATTATCTAGATATGAATGAAGGACTCTGTGGCATGACTATTTCACTGACACTATAATTTACTAGGGTGACCACATGTTCCAGAGACTAGGACAGTCCTGATAAATACCTGAAGAATATGAAAATGTTCCAGTTTTAACTTGCTACCCATCTAATAAATATTTTCAGTGCTGTAAACACTGCTTCACTGACACAAACACTGCCACAATATATTTACAACAGTGTCCAGGAAACTCCAAGAGGGAGCCCCCACTTGTTTAACAGCTTGTGTTATATTTAAACAACATTGTAAGTAGGGATAAGCAGCAGACAAAAACGGAGCACCCACATTTATTTGTTTATACTTCAAAAACAATGGAATCCTGTGCATCTATACGTTCATAACAGTGCATAACAGTGTTATGGCTCAGAAGCATGGTACTCTTTCAGTGACGCTCTCCTTAACCAATGCAGAGGAAAAGTGCTTCTGCTCCAGCACCTTCTACACTCAAACCCTTTCTCATGCACTCCTTCCACCCTTTTACCAGGACATCCTCCTCTTGAACAGATGTTTCATTTGCATAATGCACTGTGCTTTCTGTAGCTGTCCAGCCACAAGGCCCTCTGCATCTCCAGCCTGATCATTACCTAATATTGTTCTGTAATGTTAAAATAAATGATAAAAACACATGAAAATGCTACTCCGACCAAAACACTGTCTGTGGTGTTTGTGTAGTTTCCATCCCCGGATGCGACAATATTTTATTGTTAACATGTTAAACAAGCCACATTAAATTGCTAAAATGAACATGTTAAATAAATACTATGCCTGGGAAAGTTATTTCGGCTATGTTAATTAGCTCTTACAAATTGTCACTATATATGGATATGAGATGGGTGGGCGAGTTGTGTATATATATATATATATAAAAGTAATTTTCACCATTTCTGTAACAAAAAAATTATATATCCCGTATATACTCACGGAAAAGTTCTCCCGCGGATAAGTCAGGACTTGATTTTACTGTATAAAATTTCTCTGGTATTTTATAATGTCGCTCGTATAAGTCAAATGCGGAAAACTCACGCTATTGGGCCAAGAGATTATGATATGCTAATGCCCACCTGAGAGAGAAACCACGGAGCACATAGCCTTTTTTTTTCCTATGTGGGTGCGGCAATGCACCGTATCAGCGTGTGCCCCTAACCTCTCTCTCTCTCTCTCTATTATGTCTATGTGACCTCACTATAATACCCAAACTATTCCGAAATGTTTGTACCAATTTGTGTTTTTTGTATCTCACACCCTCATACACCTTTATCGTAAGAGCATCCCTCGTCTACAATGGACAATTCGATTAATTTAAAACTGGCTTCATATTTTCTTCTAAACGTTTAAATAGCGAAAGAAATTGGTAACTGCACTACTGCAACAACATTCGATGCGTCTGAGAAACTGATGCGAGATCGGAAGAAGCAAGAAGATGAAAAAAAAAAATTCAAGTGTCGCATTTTTGAATGGGCGTATAAGTCGTGGTCTGATTTTATGATCGATTTTTCAGATTTCAGGAACAGACTTGTATGCGAGTGTGTGTGTGTATATACATATACATACATACATACATACACACACACACGTACATACATATTAATACACACATATTAATACACATATACAGGTTTGTCTGGCCCCATAAAGTGATAGTTTTCAAGGGGGTGGCAATAATGAAGAGAAGGAATCACATTGCATGACAGATGCAGTCAAAATATATGCTTTAAATGTAGTGCGGGGCGGTATACCGGTTCATACCAAAAACCGTTTTTTATTTTTGTTATGATATGGATTTTTCTTATACCGCAACACCGGTTTAAATTGCCTAAACGACGTTTGGAACGTGTCGCAGCGGGAAACTGTTCAAGTGGGGACCTTTTTCACTGTTACACCACTAAATTAGGTAGTGGTAGTGTAGGTATTCCACGGTGAAAATGGACAGAGAACATTCTGAAACTGAAGCTGTAGCCGACGATAAAGTTGAACATGATGACACAGAAGAACTTTTGCCGAAAAAAAGGAGTCACGTCTGTTGCCTGGAGATACTTTGGTTTTAAAAAGTCGGATGTGGACCATTATGTTCAAATGTGTAAATACTGTTTCTATACTACTGGATAATACTGCAAGCCAAGTTGTACTTGTTTTATTTGTTTTCAATACAGTGTAATGTACCTGGGTAATGTGTAATAGTGTGACGACATGTTGACTTTATTCTCGACATTTCCACTTTAATCTTGACTCTTATGACAAGAATAAAGTCGACATGTTGACTTTATTTTCGTACTTTGTCATTAAAGTAGAACATCGTAAACTAAACTTCATCGTAAAATGAATATTTAATTTACTAGATTTTCTCAAACCCCGTCATAAGTTATATAGCACATTAAATGCTTTGTGTTGTGTTCCCAGAGCCATGTTAAATCGGTACGTGCTTCTTAAACGGACTTCCTCTTGTACTCAGGAGGCACTGGCAGCGAACGCCGCACAGAATACATTCACTTCATGATATTCCTGCTCTCTGAACATTTAGAATGCTAAGATAAATACTTGATATAATTTTCATGATGAAATGCATTAAAGTATGTATCAATCATGTGGGGGCACGGCAGCGTGGAGGTTGCACCGCTGCCTCACAGCAAAGGTGTCTCGGTGTACCCTGCCTTGCATTTGCATGTTTGTCTGGTGGGTTTACTCAGCGCTTCAGTTTCCTTTCAAAGTCATGTAGGACGTGGGGTTTTGTTATGCTATGTTGACCCTGCTAGTGTATGTTTTGCTCGTATTCACCCTGCGATGTGCTGGCGACTCATTCACGGATGGGCAACCCTGAATGGATGGCATAATTAAACATGCATAACGAAGATATTTTTAAAGTTCTGAACACTTCGTGGACTAAGTTTATAACTAGTTTTAATTTCACAAAGACGTTTATCGTGTGGTGATTGGTTATATGGAGAAAGAAAAAGGAAGGATAGGAACTGGGGTTTTGGTACGTCAGATAGAGACAGAATGCGTGCAATAAAGAAAGCCCGACCATCAGATCACAAACCCAACATTTACACAATATTTAAGTTAAACCTGTGCGATAGCCATTCATACATCCAGTTTTTTGGAGCCTCGTCACACCTGCCATAAAGTTCTCTACACTGAACATACACCTGGGGACCCCTTACTGCGAGGGAGCAGCACTACCGCCTCACTACCGTGCATGTTTAATACCTGCTTTAATGCATTTCATCATGAAAATAATATCAAGTATTTATCTTAGCATTCTAAATTTTCAGAGAGCAGGAATATCATGAAGTGAATGGATTCTGTGCGGTGATCGCTGCCTCCTCTTAGTGCGGAGGAAGTCAGTTTAAGAAGCGTAATGAACAACAGCTGGGTCGGGGAATACTTAACACAAAGCATTTAATGTGCTGCATTAACTTATGACGGGGTTTGAGAAAATCTAGTAAATTAAACATTGATTTTAGGATGAAGTTTAGTTTACGACATTCTACTTTAATTATAAAATAAACTGAGAATAAAGTGGAAAAGTCCACTTTATTCTCGCCATATAGTTTGTTTTTTTCTTCCCTGTGTCCGTATTTTTTTTTTCCTTCACCTTGGCCCTAATACGATTCCGCAGGGCTATACCACAAATTGTATTATAAATGCAAGTTACAGTTTTATTATTTATGTATATAGCTTAGCTTGAAGCAAGGTCCATGTTAATGCAGTTTGCCTAAATTATGGTTCAGTTGGTAAAGATGTCATCACCAAGTTGCACTAGTTTTATTTTATTTTAATTTGGTGAATACTGTGTAATGCACCTGGGCTTGAAGCCTTGGAGTAATAGTGCAACTATCAGTAATAATACTATTATTTATTTTTATTGTTATTATTTTAAATATGCAGTTTAATGATAGTTAAGTTCTTTAAAAAGTCACTTTAACTTGTCAGTGGACAGAGATTGTTAACATTAACAACAGAAAGTGTAGCTGGTTTACAAAAAAATATTTACTATTTATTCCTTTTCTAAGACATGTTCAGTGCAATACAACTTTTGACAAGCACTTCTGGATATTTTACTAAGTCTAAATGCCTCTTTGGATGGTTGAAAATATGTTGTCAAAATTATAGTAAGTTGTTTGCAAAATTTGTTCAATAAAAAGGTTCTATATTTTGACTGCATCTGTAAATGTGATTCCTTCTCTTCATTAGTGCTACCCCCTTGAAAACTATCACTTTATGGGGCCATTCAAACCTGTATTAATACTTGTGTGCACATTAAAATGTTTTTTTTGTACAATGCTCTTGACAGTGGAATAGGTTATTCTTAGCCAGTAATTGCAGTGGAAAAATGTGGTTAACATCCACTCATGCATGGGAAAAAAATACCGTTGAATACCGTGAAACCGGGATAATTTAGAAAAATACTGTAATATAGAATTTTGGTCATACTGCCCACCCCTACACTTTAATGCATTTCATCATGAAAATTATATCAAGTATTTATCTTAGCATTCTAAATGTTGTCACACACGTGCGAGTAGGGGGACATTGTGTGGACCAAGTAAAGGTAATTCCACGCCAGGCCAGAGGAGGGCGGGATGCACTAAACCTTCTCCTGTTGTCTCTGCAGACCAGCCACGGGAAAACGGCTTGATCTGAATCAAGAACGTCACTTCCGGTTCCGGCGCCTAGAAGAACGTCACTTCCTGTTCCGGCACCCAGGCTGATGTCAGAAAAACACCACTTCTGGTTACCCTACAACACTTCCTGTCTGACCATTTAAAACCGCCATCTTTTCCAACCTTCATCAGTTCTGTCTTGGACTCGGTACAATCAACAACACTGTTGAATGAAAAAGAAAACCTTTGCAGCTAGGAACATTATACGGATGGCTTCCCCAAACCATTTTTACGTGTGTCGAGTCTGTTCCTATTACAATGTTCAGGGAGCAGGAATATCATGAAATTAATGTATTCTGTGTGTTGCCTACACCTCCTCTTAGTGCAAAAGGCTCTGGGAACACTTAACACAAAGCATTTAATGTGCTACATAACTTATGATGAGGTTTGAGAAAATCTAGTAAATTAACTATTCATTTTAAGATGAAGGTTAGTTTACGGTGCTCTACTTTAAAAACAAATTACGAGAATAAAGTCGACATGTCGACTTTAATCTCGACAAATGGCGAGATTAAAGTGGAAATGTCGAGAATAAAGTCAACATGTCGTCACACTATTACACAGTACCCAGGTACATTACACAGTATTGAAAAAAATAAAAACAACAAGTACAACTTGGCTTGCAGTATTATCCAGTAGTATAGAAACAGTATTCACACACTTGTACATAATGGTCCACATCCGACCTTTTAAATCCAAAGTATCTCCAGACAACAGACGTGACTCCTTTTTCCAGCAAACGTTCTTCTGTGTCATCATTTTCAACTTTATTGTCTGCTACAGCTTCAGTTTCAGAATGTTCTCTGTCGATTTTCACCACGCAATACCTCCACTACCACATGTACTCCGGTTGCACGCCTGTTTAGCGGTGTAGCAGTGAAAAAGAGCCCCTGTGCAACACCAGTGTGGCAGTAAAAAAGGTCCCCCTTAAACAGTTTCCTGCAGCGGCATGTTCTGAACGTTGTTTAGGCAATTTAAACTGGTGTTGCGGTATAAGAAAAATCCATATCATAACAAAAATAAACGGTTTTCGGTATGAACCGGTATACCGCCCAGCACTAGGTGCAACAGATAACAGGTATTCTGTCTTACAGTGCTTCCTGCATTGGTTCCATATTCTGAGTTTGTATGTACTGGGGCACAAGGCAAGGCGTATAAAGTACAGCAGACCCCCACGAAGTCGCAGTTCAGAGTTTGCGGTCTCAGTCATTTGCAGATTTTTCCTTAGAACCTATCTAATTGTTAGCGGAAACCACAAAATATCCTCCGCAATTTTTATGGCTTTTTTCGTGGTAATACTGTACTGTAGAGAGAACAGGAAGCAATTGTAGAAGAAAATGCAGCTTGGGATGGTTAAAGTAGCCAATAGAATTTGAAACTGCAACTCCCAGCAGTCCCTGCAGTGGCTCTGATTGGTCTTCTGCTGAGGGTGCTGGGGCTGTTGGGGTCAAAGGATGTCAGCACAGCTTTTAAAAAGGGGGCCAGTGACCAAAAGCAAAAAAAAAAAGTTTTTGTAATTTGTTCAAGTTCCTGTCTGTCTGCCTTCTGTTGGGTTACCTGTACTTATTTGTTTTGTCCTAGATCGTTTTGTGATTGGCGTCTGAACTGTGTCTTCTGCCTGTGTACATGAGGACTGTAAGTGGATTCATAGCCATCCTGCAAAAAAAAAAAAAGAGTGCTCCTGAACCCGTCTTCACCATTTCAGGAACTACCGGTAGTACTATCTTTACATTCCCATTCAACGTGCAGATCTCTGGACTATCTATTTTCATCATTACATTTCATCCGTTGCAGTATTACATGATTTACTGTGTGTGTTTTCTTTGTGCTTTGTTGTATTTAATGTGTAATCGCCGTAAGGGGAACAGGGGTGGTATCGTTGTTTTCATTACATTCTTTATTTGCCGTTTGATTACCGGTTTGCTTTGTTTTTGTCTCTGTTTGTGAGTGCGTGCAGGTCAGGCCAAGGCTGGGTGCGTCCCTGGAATGTCCCCCATAAAAATAAATCACCGTCTTCTCGAAGGTGTGAATCTTAGCGGCACCGGACCACTACAGCATTATTAATTTCTCCTTGCTGCTGATTGACTGTGATGCATCTCCAGTGGAGTGTTCTTGTGTATTCTGCTTTGTTCCTCTGAACCCTTAAACTGCCACAACCGGTCAGTGCTGTACATTCGTTGAGCTGTCAGCTCTTGACCACTGCCAGCCCCTTGTGAGCAAGGGGGTCTGAATGCACCCCTAGAAGACACGAACACTCCTCAAAAAAACCCTCTTAAAAAAATGCTGATAGACTACCTTCACATTGCTCCCTTACTTGTGGCTGCTCTGTCACGTGATATGCTTCTCGCACGATGCTACGCATACTTAAAAGCCTGAACAGCACTTGTCCTTTTTGGCTAATTGCTTTGTTTCTCTTTCCTCCCCATGACATCCTCTGCTCCTGTTGTGCTCCCCTATGATGTTTGCCTATTCTTTTAAACGAGAACTAACTGCATACTGAGCTTGTGTTACTTCTGAAAGAGACATGTTTGTTTGAAGTGTCTGAATAAAGTTCCTGTCTCTACAATATCCACTGTTTCTGTGCAATTCTGTGACCCAAGCGTGACACCCTGCAGCCTCACTGTCTCTGGGATTGAGCCACTGCACTATAGCCTGCCAGCATCAACGCTTACCTCTGTGTGCTTGTGTGCAGCCAGTTCAAACGCAGTTGGCTTGGTGATTTCATCCATGGCATCAGTTACACCTTGTACATATTGTTCCAGTAGTTTTTAAAATAGTTTTTAAAGTTCATTAGCAATGTGTAAAATGATCAGTGTTACAGTAATTGTGATGCTCTTTGCATGAAAAAAAATGTGTTTCATTAAAAATTTCACTTTTTCTTTGTAAATTGTGACGTTTACTTAAAGTGCAGCAAAAAAGTATTTGGCGTCCAAGGATGCATTAACCCCCAAGTATGTGGCAGTTTAAGGCTTAAAGCCCCAAGATGTCGTTGAAACGCCCTGGACCTTCTAAGGCTTCTGACAATGAAAACGCACTTGCATTAAGTACAGTACATATAGCGGTAACATCGGTATTTTACATTCTAGCACTGCGGGAGACATAGCAGTACATTACTGTACAGTATACGGGTTTACCTTTACATTCTTTTTTTAGGTAATGTATTAAGCCAAGTTTGAAATTAAATGAAAAGTGTTTTGAAGTCATATTTAGGGTTTAAACTATAAAAATAGGCATTGGTTTTTTCATGGTTTTTCTCAATTCGCGGGTGCTCTAGGAACGTAACCCCCGCAAAATTTGGGGGTGTACTGTACAGCAAGATTTTAATTTTCATTGCAGACCAGGCTTGTGTATGTTCATCAGCTGGTGTCGATTTCCGGGTCCTTATAGCTTCTATATTAGCCACCTAATAATAAAACTGAAAGTTAGGTAGTGCCATGCCACCTTCTGCTTTAGGTCATTGTAGAGAGGCTCTATGGATGCATGGATGTTTTGAATTCCAAATAAATGAGGTTAAACCTGAATCTAATTATATATATATTAATGCTTTTAGTCAACACACATTTATATGAAAAATTAGCAGTGTTGGCCAATAAATAAATAAATGTGTGATCACTAAAAATACAAAGAAATTAGAAATTTAAATTTAATGTAAATTAATGTACACATCCGAGGTCAAATCTGATGACATATTGCAATCTATTCAGAAAACTGGGTAAAAAATTGATTGGAAATTTTTACCCAGGCAAACAGATAGGGCAAGCTGAATACAAATTGTGTAAACGTCCAACTTGCTAGCCACTTGACCAACACCACTAAATTTTTCATATATGTGTGTTGGCTAAAAGCACTATACATGTGTTTAATCACTAAAAGTATAAGGAAATTAGATATTTTTATTTGATTTAATTAACATGTAGCTGAAATATTGTATTGTCACCATATGCAAAGTTTGAAGGAAATTGGTTCAGTAAAAGTGGGAAAAAATTGATTGAAAAATCTGACCCAGAAAAACAGAGGACAAGTTCAGTAAAATCATGTAATAATAATAAAAAGGTCTGAATTAAAGTAGCTCTTTTTCTCAGTTTATTACTCCACTTTCTTTACCGTAAAGGCTAATATACCAAACACTTATCTCTCTGCTAAAACTAGCCTCCACTTGCTGCTTTTTGTTTGCACTGAAGGGGTTTTATTAGAAGCACGGAGCACTACAACTAAATTACAGTAAAGCTTAGGAAAGGAGGGGTTCAAAAATATAGCTTTTGTGATCTGTCAAAATTACCAATCATCTGACCTTTTTTTTTGTGTGAAAATCAATAGATTTAGATTGGCAGCTGATCGATCAGAACATGTCAGCATTTTGCCCAGTTCCAGTGGGAAAGCTTCTGGCACCCTCAACCGACCTCCTGAACTCAGACCACTGAGGACAGTGATTGCGCAGCCCTCAAACACACCTGAATGTCCTGAATGTTTCGTCATGCATACATTTTCTAACTTGCTTGACACAAACAAATAAATAATAAACACAGTACAAGCTTTTAAACAAGTACTGCATAATGAAAATGTAAGTCCATATTTATAATTACAAGAATTAAAAAGGTTTGGCTGAAGCACCAAAAAACAAACAAAAAAAACAAAATCAAAAAAAGCTATAAATATAACAAATGTATATTTTAATTGCAGTAGTATAATTAATGATTAAAAACGATTAAAACCGATAAGTGCATGTATTTCTATTTAAGCAGCTTCAATACCAAAATCAAAACACTGAACTAATGTGCGAGACTATATAATTTTTGTTGTTAGACAAATTGTGAACACTATTTTTAAATTATGTTTTGTTCCAGTAAGTACATTATCAAAGAAGTTAAAATATAAAAGCTTGTAATTATGAAAAGCATTGTATTTTCTTTTATGCTATATGTAAAATGTTTCTTCAGGGTTTTCTTGTAGTATTTTCTATTTCTTTTCTGTTTTATTGTCTCTTATTCCAATCCATTGCGTTTCGGTTCCTGTACTTATCTTTAATTAGTGTTTTATGTGGATATCATGTCTTTCCAGTGTCGAATATGCCCTATTTGGAATTTCTGTGGAAATGCTTTGGGCATGGGAAAGGTGCTATATAAATACAATTCATTATTATTTGACTTGTCTTTATTCACAAGTATTTATATAATTTTAGCATACCAGGAAGGTGTCCTCTTTGAAAGTCATACAACAAAACATTAACGTTAAGGAATTTTGTTGCAGCTCCAAAGATTCCTGACTAATTATTTCTGTAATTACTGATAAGTACTTGGAATGTATTCAGCAGTACAGCTATTTTAAACAGTAGTATCCTTAGACCATCCAACCACAATACCCTGAAACCTTGCATGGGGTCACCAGCGCTTTATACGATCTATCCATCCATCCATCCATTTTCTTCCTTTTATCCGAGGTCGGGTCGCGGGGGCAGCAGCTTGAGCAGAGATGCCCAGACTTCCCTCTCTCCGGCCACTTCTTCTAGCTCTTCCGGGAGAATCCCAAGGCGTTCCCAGGCCAGCCGGGAGACATAGTCCCTCCAGCGTGTCCTGGGTCTTCCCCGGGGCCTCCTCCCAGATGGACGTGCCCGGAACACCTCACCAGGGAGGCGTCCAGGAGGCATCCTAATCAGATGCCCGAGCCACCTCATCTGACTCCTCTCGATGCGGAGGAGCAGCGGCTCTACTCTGAGCCCCTCCCGGATGACTGAGCTTCTCACCCTATCTTCAAGGGACAGCCCAGACACCCTGCGGAGGAAACTCATTTCAGTCGCTTGTATTCGCGATCTCGTTCTTTCGGTCACTACCCATAGCTCATGACCATAGGTGAGGGTAGGAACATACAGTGGTGTGAAAAACTATTTGCCCCCTTCCTGATTTCTTATTCTTTTGCATGTTTGTCACACAAAATGTTTCTGATCATCAAACACATTTAACCATTAGTCAAATATAACACAAGTAAACACAAAATGCAGTTTTTAAATGATGGTTTTTATTATTTAGGGAGAAAAAAAATCCAAACCTACATGGCCCTGTGTGAAAAAGTAATTGCCCCCTTGTTAAAAAATAACCTAACTGTGGTGTATCACACCTGAGTTCAATTTCCGTAGCCACCCCCAGGCCTGATTACTGCCACACCTGTTTCAATCAAGAAATCACTTAAATAGGAGCTGCCTGACACAGAGAAGTAGACCAAAAGCACCTCAAAAGCTAGACATCATGCCAAGATCCAAAGAAATTCAGGAACAAATGAGAACAGAAGTAATTGAGATCTATTAGTCTGGTAAAGGTTATAAAGCCATTTCTAAAGCTTTGGGACTCCAGCGAACCACAGTGAGAGCCATTATCCACAAATGGCAAAAACATGGAACAGTGGTGAACCTTCCCAGGAGTGGCCGGCCGACCAAAATTACCCCAAGAGCGCAGAGACGACTCATCCGAGAGGTCACAAAAGACCCCAGGACAACGTCTAAAGAACTGTAGGCCTCACTTGCCTCAATTAAGGTCAGTGTTCACGACTCCACCATAAGAAAGAGACTGGGCAAAAAACGGCCTGCATGGCAGATTTCCAAGACGCAAACCACTGTTAAGCAAAAAGAACATTAGGGCTCGTCTCAATTTTGCTAAGAAACATCTCAATGATTGCCAAGACTTTTGGGGAAAATACCTTGTGGACTGATGAGACAAAAGTTGAACTTTTTGGAAGGCAAATATCCCGTTACATCTGGCGTAAAAGGAACACAGCATTTCAGAAAAAGAACATCATACCAACAGTAAAACATGGTGGTGGTAGTGTGATGGTCTGGGGTTGTTTTGCTGCTTCAGGACCTGGAAGGCTTGCTGTGATAGATGGAACCATGAATTCTACTGTCTACCAAAAAATCCTGAAGGAGAATGTCCGGCCATCTGTTCGTCAACTCAAGCTGAAGCGATCTTGGGTGCTGCAACAGGACAATGACCCAAAACACACCAGCAAATCCACCTCTGAATGGCTGAAGAAAAACAAAATGAAGACTTTGGAGTGGCCTAGTCAAAGTCCTGACCTGAATCCAATTGAGATGCTATGGCATGACCTTAAAAAGGCAGTTCATGCTAGAAAACCCTCAAATAAAGCTGAATTACAACAATTTTGCAAAGATGAGTGGGCCAAAATTCCTCCAGAGCGCTGTAATAGACTCATTGCAAGTTATCGCAAACGCTTGATTGCAGTTATTGCTGCTAAGGGTGGCCCAACCAGTTATTAGGTTCAGGGGGCAATTACTTTTTCACACAGGGCCATGTAGGTTTGGATTTTTTTTTTCTCCCTAAATAATAAAAACCACCATTTACAAACTGCATTTTGTGTTTACTTGTGTTATATTTGACTAATGGTTAAATGTGTTTGATGATCAGAAACATTTTGTGTGACAAACATGCAAAAGAAAAAGAAATCAGGAAGGGGGCAAATAGTTTTTCACACCACTGTAGATCGACTGGTAAATTGAGAGCTTTGCCTTACGGCTCAGCTCCTTTTTCACCATGACCGACCGATGCAGAGCCCGCATCACTGTGGACGCCGCACCGATCCGCCTGTCGATCTCACGCTCCATTCTTCCCTCACTCGTGAACAAGACCCCGAGATACTTGAACTCCTCCACTTGAGGCAGGATCTCGCTCCCAACCCTGAGAGGGCACTCCACCCTTTTCCGGCTGAAGACCATGGTCTCGGATTTGGAGGTGCTGATTCCCATCCCAGCCGCTTCACACTCAGCTGCGAACCGATCCAGAGAGCTGAAGATCACGGTCTGATGAAGCAAACAGGACAACATCATCTGCAAAAAGCAGTGACCCAATCCTGAGTCCACCAAACCGGACCCCCTCAACACCCTGGCTGCGCCTAGAAATTCTGTCCATATAAGTTATGAACAGAATCGGTGACAAAGGGCAGCCCTGGCGTAGTCCAACTCTCACTGGAATCGGGTTCGACTTACTGCCGGTAATGCGGACCAAGCTCTGACACTGGTTGTACAGGGACCAAACAGCCCTTATCAGGGAGTCTGGTACACCATACTCCCGGAGCACCCCTCACAGGATTCCCCGAGGGACACGGTCGAACGCCTTTTCCAAGTCCACAAAACACATGTAGACTGGTTGGGCGAACTCCCATGCACCCTCCAGGACTCCCTAAGGGTGTAGAGCTGGTCCACTGTTCCGCGACCAGGACGAAAACCACACTGCTCCTCCTGAATCCGAGGTTCGACTATCCGACGGATCCTCCTCTCCAGGACCCCCGAATAGACTTTTCCAGGGAGGCTGAGGAGTGTGATCCCTCTGTAGTTGGAACACACCCTCCGGTCCCCCTTCTTAAAGAGGGGGACCACCACCCAGGTCTGCCAATCCAGAGGCACTGTCCCTGATATCCATGCGATGTTGCAGAGACGTGTCAACCAAGACAGCCCTACAACATCCACAGCCTTGAGGAACTCCGGGCGTATCTCATCCACCCCCGGGGCTCTGCCACCAAGGAGTTTTTTGACCACCTCGGTGACCTCAGTCCCAGAGGTGGGGGAGCCCACCTCCGAGTCCCCAGGCTCTGCTTCCTCATTGGAAGGCATGTTAGTGGGATTGAGGAGGTCTTTGAAGTACTCCCCCCACCGACCCACAACATCCCGAGTCGAGGTCAGCAGCGCACCATCCCCACAATATACAGTGTTGACACTGCACTGCTTCCCCCTCCTGAGACGCCGGACGGTGGACCAGAATCTCCTCGAAGCCGTCCGAAAGTAGTCGGGCTCACCTCGACGCACAGCTTGGACTCTGGAACCAATCTCCTTGAGAGGGGCTGGACTCTCTACCACTCTGGAGTTGCCCCCGGTGAGAGGCTCTGAGCAGGTGTGGGCATACTTATTGCCCCCCGACTTGGAGCCTGTACATTGGGGTTTACCCCGGTAGATGAGAGGGTACCCACCCTTTTTGAAGTCCCTGGAGGGGGTGCTAGAGGGCATACCTTCTGGGGACTCCCTCGTACTGCTGGGGGACTTCAATGCTCACGTGGGCAATGACAGGGAGACCTGGAAGGGTGTGATTGGGAGGAATGGCCCCCCCGATCTGAACCCGAGTGGTGTTTTGTTATTGGACTTCTGTGCTCGTCACGGATTGTCCATAACGAACACCATGTTCAAGCATAAGGGTGTTCATATGTGCACTTGGCACCAGGACACCCTCGGCCTCAGTTCGATGATCGACTTTGTGGTCGTGTCGTTGGACTTGCGGCCACATGTCTTGGACACTCGGGTGAAGAGAGGGGCGGAGCTATCAACTGATCACCACCTGATGGTGAGTTGGCTTCGATGGCGGGGGAGGATGCCGGTCAGGCCTGGTAGGCCCAAAACGTGTTGTGAGGGTCTGCTGGGAACGTCTGGCAGAGCCTCCTGTCAGAAGTAGCTTCAACTCCCACCTCCGGCAGAACTTCGACCACATCCCGAGGGAGGTGGGGGACATTGAGTCCAAATGGGCCATGTTCCGTGCCTCTATTGTTGAGGCGGCTGACCGGAGCGGTGGCTGTTAAGGTGGTCGGTGCCTGTCGTGGCGGCAATCCCCGAACCCGTTGGTGGACACCGGCGGTGAGGGATGCCGTCAAGCTGAAGAAGGAGTCCTACCGGTCCCTTTTGTCCTGTGAGACTCTGGAGGCAGCTAATAGGTACTGGCAGGCCAAGCGGAATGCAGCTTCGGTGGTTGCTGAGGCAAAAACTCGGACATGGGAGGAGTTTGGGGAGGCCATTTAGAACGACTTTCGGACGGCTTCGAGGAGATTCTGGTCCGCCATCCGGCGTCTCAGTAGGGGGAAGCAGTGCTTTATATGATAAGCACTAAAAATGCAAAATGCTTAGATTAAAATTATACTGAACTTCCAAGCAATAACACAATGTAATTGATCTAAGAACAGACATAATCTGCCACACACTATATTATTCTATGAAATATCAGACACTGAAATTTTTCCATTTTAAAAAAGATTAAAAAAAATAAAGGAGGCAAGGAAGGGAAAAACAAAAAGAAAAACCCAACACCATCAACTTGCACCACATCCACATTATATAACCCCGACTACTTTACAACTCCAGTAATTACTATTATACCCAACACTGACTTGTTATATTAAGAATGTTTCAAAAACAGTGTGAAGTACAGGGGCTATCTAATGTATGTTGTTCTCACTGATGCAAAATAAATAAATAAAAAATAAAATACAATAGTATAGTAACAAACCATCACATCAACCACAATCGAATGAGAGGAATTAACAGGGTAACTTGTTTTCTTCAGCTGCCCTCCACATTCCTTTTAGATACTTTTCACAGTGTAGGGAACCTTGAGGAGCAAGGGTAATTCTTCTTAGCTCACATACCACCATATATTAAACAGTATTCTTTTAAGTCTCATCATATTCACTTCTCAAATTAATTAATCATTTTATGTGTGCCTAATTCTTTTTGTCAACTCTGTACTTGTCTTAACTTCTTTCAGTAGAATCCCCACAAGTCTACCTAAAGATTCTTTGATCAGTCCTTTCCAGCTCTGCTTCAAATTTGGCCTTCAGCAGCCATATCCAACTCCTAAACGCGTGGCATGTAATTGGTCAGAGAGAAGCTCTTATAGAAACCAGGAGGGGAAATGGCCCTCAAACATAGGATATTCATGAAAGTTCCATTCACCACAGAGAGGACAGTCACATTTCCTGTTCATCATAAAAGATAAACAGAAGAGGTTGCTACAACAAAGAGTTGGCCTTCAAAATTTTGAACTATTCCATCTCAAAATCATAGGCTAAATTATTATACTAAAAGCCAAGTATAGTTTTGTTTTGCATTTATAAAATAGGTTTAGAGTCATTATTGTATTGTACAGACTAGTGAAATTCTTATCTACATGTGCTAATTTTCAGCCACTAGCCGTAGGCCAAAAACATCACAAAAAACACTGAAAATGATAAAATTGCAATGCCAGGTTAAAATACAGAAGAAATCAATACTATTACTCACCACTGCTTCCACAGTCTGCACAGGAAAGCAGCTCTTCCGGCATTTTCTCACGGTTGGACTCGCGAGTTCCCAAACAAAAACTGCATATTGGGATTGGATCTGCACGAGGCTAAAACATAAAGAAGAAATCAAATACATACAGTTAAAAAAGAGAAAAAGTCAAAACACATTCAGAGGACTTACCAATACATAAAAAGCCTACTAAATAACACTGTTAACAATAACATGGTTTACTGCAATGTGTTTAAAGTTATAGAAAAGAGGCAAAATAGTATTTTTTTCTGAAATGAAACAGTACAAAACACTGGAGCCAAAGTGTACCACTCCAATGACCATTAGTTTTGTCTTACATGCTACTGAGCAATTTATGTTCTTGTTTTTGATAAAAATGGATCCTTGCATATACTCAGGTTTAGGCTGATCTATCAAATAAATATACAAATAAAGAACTCACCAGTTACTGTGCTAATAGAAAATATTTGCTGCAGACAACAACACTGCTACAAAAACCTAAATTATTCCATATCACAAAAATGTGTGATCTATACAGAGTTGTGCTGTCACTGCCATCCTGTTGCAAAACCATACAATCCCACTATAAGCAGAGGACAATCCAACATTTTGCTTGGGACAAATTAATGCAGTTAGATTCTTCCAGAATGCCAAAGAGGGAACAAAAGCTCCCACCAGTACTTTAACTTCAATACATTCACTCAAACTACACTTTTAAAAGAACACAAGGGGGAAAAACATGAAAAATTATAATACCATGCCAGTATTATAGTCTAATAAAATCAAAAATTAAGATGTCAAAGAAGAAAATGTTAAAATGAGAGCTGGACACAGGACACATCAGAAGGTGTTTAAATTGCCACGATTAAATGAGACTTTATTTGAAACAACAGTTTATAGCACACTCATATGCATTAGTGTTGTGCAGTAATACCTTTCAAAACTTACATTAAGATCAAAACATCTAGAAGGATTTCATTAAGCACTAACAATTCATTCTACACTTTAATGCTATTATAGAGAAGAAAATATTCTAAAACATTCAAACACTTCTTAAGTTTTGCATGTTTAACTCAATTCAGATCACTTTCAATTTCTCAAAGTACAACCTGTGCAAGGAAGCACAGAATACATTTTATAAGCATTAACATTTCACAACTTTCAAAATTTCAGCACTGTTAACTGCTAAAAAAGATGGAATGAAAAAGGTAAAAAGTTGACATAGAAAAAAAGTTTTTTTTTTTTTTTACAAAATGGAAAAGTAAATCACCTTTATTTCTCACTTTGCAGATAGGTTTTTTTGTTTTTGTTTTAAATATAGAAACCACACACAGATGGAATATTCACAGCACTTTGGGAAGATGTCTCAACTCGGGGAAAGTTGGATGGATATTATAATAAACATACAATTTAAATTGATGAAAAACAATGGTCTGGTGGAAGCTTTCATTTTCAACTCTTTGGGCATTCAAGTGTTATTAGCATTACAAGCAACACACTGATGTTTTTATTATTCCAAAGTGACAACCTGTGGTTTGACTGGGTACCTACACAACTCCACCTCGTATTTTCATTGTCATTACCTTCCACACTTGTGTGTTCCAGAGCCTGTGGACAAGTTAGTTTCATTTTCTAATGTGAAGTGGAGATTTTATGCTGCAGGCTTGACTAGGCGTGTGGCAGTAAGACAATCATTCCGAAAAGGACAAAATAGGCCTTGAAATATCATGGACTACTGCAGACTGGATCTCCTCTTCACAGCAAAAACAGACTTCATATTTTTGAACAATGGTTAAACTGTGCTTGAGGCTGTTGTTCTGGGAGACACCTATCACATAAGCTGGTGACCCTCACAAACTTGTCTTCTGATTGGGTGGCGACTTTGGGTTTGCCATCTCTCTTCCTGTCAGAGTTTATTCCAGTTTCCAATTGCCTTTGGAGCAATTAACACTGTACTCACTGACACTTTGTTTTTTTTTTTTGCAATTTCTCTAAATGAAAGACCTTCATTTCTAAGAGTAATAATGCTTGGTCTCATTTCATTGGCTAATTGCTGCTTTCTTGCCATTATTACTGGAATATTTTCCAAAGTAGTATTTCAGAGTGTTTAGAACACAGTCTGTTCCAACTGTACTTTAAGACAGATGGTGGGTTTTTAAGTAATCAACAGAAGTTGGGACACCTGTACAAACTGTTTCCATTAACTTGTAAGGCTTAATTTACTGTAATTGCTGCAGAACATCTGTAGACTGTAACCTATTAGTTACTCCTTGAAAAAGGCCCATTTGTAATATTCTGAAATTTCCTTTTTTCCAGTTTTTCTAACTTTAAAATGAAACCTGTGGCAATTTACTGCCTACTTTTTCACCATTTTTGGTCATTCGTTGCATTTCAGCCAATTAAATTTAAAGAAAAACTGAGGTGTGCTAAACCTTTTGACCATTAGTATAAGTGTACAAATGTGGTTACTCTTCCACTAATATAAGCCGTTTATGAAGATGTGCCAGATTAAAACATACGAGAAATCCAGATTACCCTCCAAGTTACACAAGGTCAGCCAGTCATTTCACGGTGCTACCCAAGAAAACCTAGCAAACTGATAAATTTCACAAGTATAAACAGACAGATAAAAGATAGATAAAGAAGAACTCAATTTCTAAACTTCCATATACGCATGAGGCAGGTGACTTATTTATCCAATTTACACAGCTCAAAACGTACGATTTTCCTTGGAGCACTTAAAGATGCAATTTACTTTAAAAGATATGCACATAATGCAGTTCCATAATTAATACACAGTGTTGCTTATTTAGCCAAATTAATAAATGTAGTAGTTCAACCAGGGGCTTTACATATGTGGTTGATGTAAACAAACCTTCAATTAATATTGGTGCTGAATATCTATACTGCATGTCAGATCTTCTTCACTTCAGGTATAAACCTGCCTTAAGGCTTAGATGTATTTTTATATTCCTATCCAATTGCAAGTGTGTAAACATTCAGCTAGTAAGAAGAAATTAGTGCTAGGGGGATGCTTATGTTTGCGCAGAGCTGTGGACTTCTATAGAAGTTAATTAGAACTGTCACACTGAATTACATCACTAGACTTTTTTTCCTTGACATAGAAGAGCACCAAATATACAAAATAGCAGGGTGTACTGATAAAGGCAGTAAAAGGTTTCCAGACCTATTTCTCCACTAAAATTATCAGCATTTAAACATACAAAAATCTTTACATGCTTGCTTTCTTTCGAACTAGACAGTCTATCACTTTAAAGAGCACTCCTAATAAGAGAGAAACTCGCATGGATTTCTGGCCCTTTTGTTCACAGTGCATGTAAGTCTTCACAAATATTTGATATCTTTTTTGCATCTCCCCCTCATGATATCAAATAATTAAAATTATGCAACCCATAACAAGTTTCTGTACCCTTTCACAAATGCCCTCACAAATGATGATATTTACCATTGCCACAATCTAGAAACATTTTTGTTCAGAGTTGTGACAATACCCTGACCTGACCACAGCATTTATTTGCAGCACAGGCTCCATGCACCAGTTATACACCTTCATCTTAATGTCAATGTTGACTGGCTGCTTAACCACAACATATTTATTCTTGATGCATAAAATAAGATGAATAGAGGAAAGGGGAAAAACACAGTGCAGTAAACTACCTATAATAAGCATCTATATAAAGTTCAAAGAAAGAACACCACACAATTGTTAATTTCTGAAAACAAGTAATCCAATTAGAAGCCACACTGGATTAACAGCAAGAACAGGCCACCAATAAAGAGGATAGCTAAGACAAACTACAGTTACTCTCAGGCCTGCAGGACCCAGTATCAAAGTGAATGATGTAGCTTATAACTTAATGCAGCTTAACACACACATTAACTAAGCTTTGTGAAATTTGTGACCAACAAAGAGATCTTGACAATACATTGTTCTTTTCTCTCTTGCCAAATTAACCCTAGCCTGAATGAATCTATTAATTTTTTACATTCAAAATCTCTCATTTAAATTTTTACCAATGTTGTTTCTTGTCCTAGAGTGTGTATATAAACATAGGAAACTTCAGTTTCTGTATTACATCTTGCCTGAAGAAGGGGCCTGAGTTGCCTCGAAAGCTTGCATATTGTAATCTTTCTAGTTAGCCAATAAAAGGTGTCATTTTGCTTGGCTTTTCTCTACATTCATAATGGCTAACACGGTACAGCACCCTAGTACTACAGATATACAAGACACCGAAATGTACCGCTACTACATGGAACTGAAGACCCGGTGGAAGAAACTGTCACACATGGACAGCGACACCTTCTTAACTAAATGCAAAAAGGAAAATCTTATCCCGAAAGGCATCATGATAAGGAATCCAACCATTCACATTTATAATACTCGGTTTGCAGAGCAACTTTGTTTTAGGACATCTGCAAGGATAAGAAACCACTTAATCCAAATTTTCTACAACATCAAGAAGAACACGCAAAGAGAGATCCAAGACCTCATCCTGCTCCTTGGAAATGACAGGCAGGAGATGGTAAAGGAGCTCCATTGCTATTACAAAAGACTCCAGAAACTCCTTATTGTTAACAAAAAGAAAAAGCTGCATAGACTACGAGAGAAAGCTGGACACTTAATAGCAAAAAACAAAGAGCAACAGACCTGCATTGTTAATCTCTCCTCATACACACCAAATGAAGCAGAGATGTCGGTACTTACAAAGGGACTCTCATATTGTCCTGCAAAGCCCATTGACAACATCAGACTCTGCAGTGATATGGAAGAATTCTTCAGAAAACTCAGACTAAAAGAATTTTTCCACAAGAAAGAAAACAGTAACACACAGGAACCAACAACAAGCAGTTACAACAACCCCACCAATAAATCCACATGGACACCAGAAGCTGGCAGAAACTCTACCCTGGATAATTATATAGACTGCTTCCGACAGAGAGTGAAAACAGGAATCTTAAACAGGCAACAAAATCGGATAGAAAACATTACTAGGGATGAGCGGAAAGCCATACATTCACTAAGGGAAAATACAGAAATTATTATCAAACCAGCAGACAAAGGGGGTGCTTTAGTCATCATGAACACATCAGATTACATACAGGTGGCACAAAGACAATTGTCCAATACTATGCATTATCACAAACTGCAAGAAGACCCAACAGATCTCTACAAAAAGGAACTAAAAAAAATAGTAAGTAGCTTTCCTCTTGACATCAGGGATCATGTAAACAGTTTAATTCCTGAGAACCCCAAAATGGGTTACTTCTACATGCTTCCTAAAATCCACAAAGAAGGGAACCCAGGAAGGCCTATAATCTCAGGAATTGGCTCCCTTACAGAAAATGTTTCAGGTTGGGTGGAGCAGATCCTTAAACCCCTCACCCGTAACACAACCAGCTACATCCAGGACACCACTGACTTCTTAAAAAAACTGTTTGCTTTAGGCCCCTTACCTGAGGGAACCTTACTGGCCACAATGGATGTTGAGGCACTTTACACTAACATCCCCCATGATGATGGCATATTGGCATGTGAAATGTACCTCAAACAACATGATTTACCCACAAAGTCAGTAATAGAAATGATAAAATTCACTCTGACACATAATCTATTCTCTTTTGGACAGGATTGCTACTTACAACAAATGGGGACTGCAATGGGATGTCGGTTTGCACCTCACTATGCAAATCTTTTTATGGGAAAATTGGAGGAAGATTTCATGTCAATGTGCATCGTAAAACCAATGTTGTATCTCCGTTACATAGATGACATCTTCATAATCTGGACTGCCAGTGAAAAGGACCTCCTCCATTTTCATAATGAATATAATTGTTTTCACCCCAACATAAAGCTGAAGCTGAATTACTCAAAAACAGAAGTCAGCTTCCTTGACACCACCGTTCAACTGAAAGACAACACCCTTGTAACTTCTATTTTTCACAAACCGACAGACAGACGGACCTACCTGAAAAGTGATAGCTTCCACCCCAAGCATATAAGGTGCTCCATTATTTTCAGCCAAGCAATACGGTACAATCGTATTTGCTCAGACCCAACAGACCGTGATCAACTACTGCAGGAGCTCAGACAAGATTTCATCAAACAAGGTTACACCCCGAAAACAACTGACACTCAAATAAGAAGAGCTTCTGCCATACCCAGAGACAACCTTCTGGAATATAAAAACAAAGACAACAAGGATCGCATCCCCCTTGTTGTCACCTACAACCCACATCTTGAAACACTTCGAAAAATTATAAAAGAACTTCAGCCAATACTAAACAATGACCAAACACTGAAAAATGTATTTCCTGAACCTCCCCTCCTGGCATACAGACAACCACCAAACCTTCAACAATTAATTGTCCGAGGCTCCCTAAGTGAACCAACAGAAAATGGCACATCTCCATGCCTACAGAAAAGATGCAAAACATGTGCCCACATCTATGATACAGACCGTATAGTTATACCACACTGCCGACTTGAACATCACATCAAGGGATCATTTTCCTGCAGATCATCTAATGTAGTCTACCTAATTTTCTGCATGAAATGTCCTGACACTGCACTCTATGTGGGAGAAACTGGACAAACACTCCGCCAGAGAATGAACTTACACAGGTTCCACATTAAACATGGCAACACAGATGTTCCTGTGGCGGCCCACTTCAACAGCCATGGACACTGTGAGAGGGACTTTAAAGTCACAGTGCTTATGGGCAACTTCAAAACACAGCAAGAGAGAAGAGAATGGGAAGTTAAACTCATGCTAAAATTTAATACTTTACAACATGGATTGAATAAAGACAAGAGTTTTATGGCCAGATATGAGGATTGTTTACATCTCTCAGAATAACAGACAGACAACCTGTCTACAGACCCACATTGTTTTGAAAAAACTCATTACAAACTTCAAAAGACTTTGTTGGACAGTTATCTTATCCAGAGATCTTGACAATACATTGTTATTTTCTCTCTTGCTAAATTAACCCTAGCCTGAATGAATCTATTAATTTTTTACATTCAAAATCTCTCACTTAAATTTTTACCAATGTTGTTTCTTGTCCTAGAGTGTGTATATAAACATAGGAAACTTCAGTTTCTGTATTAAATCTTGCCTGAAGAAGGGGCCTGAGTTGCCTCGAAAGCTTGCATATTGTAATCTTTCTAGTTAGCCAATAAAAGGTGTCATTTTGCTTGGCTTTTCTGACCAACAAAGAGAAACTTAACTGTGTGAATTTCAAATACAAATGAATCACTAATGCTGGGAGAATATTTCAATCCCAGCACAGTGAAATATCACGCTTATCAAGCTTTTCAAGAATGCTGGAAATAAACAGCTGGAAATAAAGAGTGTACTACTTATATAAAACACAGACTTCAGGGGCATTTTCAAGGTATACATTAATTAAGCAGAACTACAAGCTGAACAATGGCTCTCTTTAAAAGGAAGGCTAACAGCTACAACACTTCAAAAAAAATCTATTTTAAAAAAAAAAAAGTGTGATTCTTATTACAACACTAAAAACTTAAGAAAATGTATTACAATTATACTGGCTATTGACAAAAAGAAAATTGAAATATAAAATTAAAATTGATTGTGTATGGCCTGGAGACAAACTGGCACTGCTTGTCCAAGGCTGTTTTGTCGACTTGTATCCAGGGTTGTTGGAATTAGCTCCAGTCCCCCAAATACCCCAACTCCTAAGTGGATTAAGCAACTTTGTTATTTTTATTTATTTTTCGGTCTAAACATGCACCAAGAATGTATCCACACCACAGTGTGCTAAATTCAAGCTCTAAAAATCATAACCGAGCATACAGTAAGTGTTAATGCTGTTGCATCACTCTATCGCTGAATTAATCTACGTTTCTACAGTGAACCACATGCACAGCAGGACTCTGAATTAAAACAGGGAAAGTAGGTGCTGTGGATGAACAGAAGATATGATAAAAGCCCAGGGCTGACAGCTGGTTAAAATTAGACAATTAGTCATCTGGGCCAACTGTCAGGTGTTCGAGGCAGCAGGGTGGCAGAGAGTGAGGCGTCTGTACTATTACTTGGGGACTACTTGTCTAGGCATCCTGTGGAGGCAAAGTTCTGACAGATGCCAAGGGAAATGAAAAGCTTTGGTTTGATATTTGAGATATGGTTCCAAATTATAAAGAACAAAATAAAGCATGCTTTTTTTGTATACACACACACATACATACACAAAAAAAGATGAACCTGGGATGCTGGCCTTGGAAGAAGAGGTCTTTTCCTGAAACTTGCACATAGAACGAAAAGGTTAAATAAAATGGGTAAAAATTTGGAATCACCCAAAAATCCAACATCCAAGGTATGTATTCTTTTGCCCATTTTAAACCTCTCATTTCTCCGTTGCTGAAAACACTAGTATTTTGTGCGTACCAGTAAGGCGTTTTTCTTGACACCTTCAATTCTAGTTAGATTCCGTTTGCCCCCTTCTCTCAAGAGGGTAGTGGACACCTTTGCATGAAATCTCCAGGTTTCTTAACAGTGTGTTGCATGGAATAACCTTCATTTCACGAAAGAATACACTGACATGGTTTTTGAAGAAAGCCGTTCTGTTTTAGCCATATTTAACCTCGGAATTGAAATTTAGAAATGTCTATTGAGTTAAAAGTACTAGCATTTCTATCAAAACAATTACAATTTCTGGGTTATTTCAGACTGTTGAATGCTAGTCTATACACATATCTATCTACAGCATGTTTGTGGAACGACAATAAAAATAAATAAATCACCGAAAAATAGTCTGAAATACATTTTAACAGCATCAGTCAAGTTTGTTCCTAAAGTGCAGTAAGGAGTTGAAGACAGTGGTTAAGGGAGGAGACAATACCAGCCAGATTTAAAGAATATCAAAGGGTAAGCTTAACACTGGTCACTCCCATGGTTTTTGGTCAACATCAACTTGGAAATTGGGCTAAAAGAAAAAGAAAAAAAAATGGGCTCAAACATATTCAACTTTTTGCGCGTGCAGGAATGTTTTCTGTTCATGAGTAAAACAATTATATCGACTCATCAGGAGAACATATTGATGAAATACAGAGTGAAAATGCAACTTCAGATGAAAAAAATATATGCAAAGTTCTCAAAGGAGGACACCAATTACATCAGAGAAGAAATGTTAAGACATGTCAATTATAAACATTTTTATTCCTTTTTGGCCAAACCAGTTGACAAGAGAACAGCTTTGCTTATAGTAGACACATGAGCAGAACAAAGACTCTGGCAAGTTCAAGACATTTCTGCAATTCCTTTCTTGGTTCACTTGAACTGCTCTCTCTTTAGAAGAGCATACACCGTGTCACTAACTGATCTTCACATGCAACTGAAATCTTCCTTTCTAAAAGGGTTTAGTTTATTGTTTATGATTTGAGTGGATTATTCCAGAAGTATATATTTAACATTTTTGCAAATAAGCATGTTTTGTGCATACAATTGGATAGTTGCCATGTGGATTATAGGACACCATTAACATGACATTCCCACCCTCACCCTTTTTTTCATATCAATTACCATGGCCCAGCTTTGGTTATTATAGGCGTCGATCACAAAAATTCTCTCTATTGTGCATCAAAATATCAGATTATTATTAGTTTTTTTTAACCATCACTACAAACTACATGGGGTAACACGGAAGAAAGTTTTCAGTGGAGTATTCATTTAAACATAAATGACACATTACAAAAACAAAAAATTGTAAGTCATTTACTAGAGTCAAATAAATAATAAAATGTTTCTACTTAAAATATCCTTTTTTTTTGTTCAGTTTTTGGGGCATGGCAGAGACACACGTCACCCAGCATTGGAAAAAAAGCAGGTTCAGACAAATGGAACACTATTTACACTACAAAACAGCATTTCTGTTGAAACTGAAAGGTAAGAGATCACTCATATTAAATGATAAGGATTTAAACTAATAAAGACATTTTGTGTATTGCTGCTTTTTCCTCCTCTCTACCAAGTATGTCAATATTTACAAATCATTAACTATTTTCAGTCTGTTATTATGAAATTATCCAAAAATAAACAAACTTTACAACCAAAGAAAATGTCACTCTAAAGTGTGTGGAAAAGCACATATCTCAAAAAAAAAAAAAAAAAAAAAATTTAATTTACAAAATCAAAAATGCATAGTAGATTACATATTATAGAAGTTTTCTGTTACAATAAAAATACTAGATATCATCAGAATGTTTTTTGCCAAATCAAACACTGATAAAAGCAACTATATTTCTACAGCACAATTTCTGTGCCACTCACTGCCAAAAAAAACCTGAAAATTAATTTGTACCTTTGTGTTCATATTTTTTGGACATCTGAATACAATATAGGAGTATCTCACTACTGATGACTAGAAATGGCTTTTCAATTGATGCATACAATTGCATTAGCTGTGTCTGGGCACAAAATGTGGTATTTTGTACAATCACAAATAACATTTCTCTTTCAAAGTACAATAGTACAATATGAACCTTATGTGAGCACTCAAACAGTTTAATCAACCTATAGTGTACTATTGTTTAGACTTTGTCCATTTTAATGAAGAATGCCTTGTAATCTCAAGAGAGTGTTCATGATAAAAACAAAATTTCACTTAACATCTTTATTGTTTGCTATTGATTCTTGCTCAAACTTGCTTGAAGATGTAAGTGCAAATAGTGCTCAGGATCAAATCGACAATCAAAATATCTGCTGTGAATGTGCGTAATTTACCAATATACATTTTATAAAAAAGCTATAAAAACTAAATACTTGAAATAAGACTGCAAAGTAAACTTGTGCTTTAACAGCATACTTGAATGAAGTAATGGTTCAATGCCCTACTGTACACCTGATCACATTAATAAAACAAAGCCAAGGTTAAAAATATCTACAGATCACAAACCAAGTGTTTCAAGGTACAGATGAATTTTTTATCCATCATGCATTATCAAATGTTTCCCTTCTGCAAAGATAAATCATTTATTCAATGTCATGTTATTCATGTAACAAAGCTTTCCAGATTCACATTTTCATTTATCTTTCCCAGAAGACTTCTACATCCAACTCAGTGAAATGTGCAGTTACTCAAGAATAATGGCACACACAAGATTAAGGTAACAGAAGGGACAAAGGTTGTTTGTAGTTCAGGTCTAGAAAGACTAATGTTCCTTAACAATTCACAACCACAATTGTAAATACATTCTGAGAGCACACAAAACTAATGTGGTGTGGTTAAAGCAGAAGTACTGTGTCAAATTAGGGAAAGTAAAGAGATGGGGATGCATAACATGATCATTAAAGTTTCACTTATGGTGCCTTATGGAAATACTCTCCGGCTCTTTTGTGCTAATAATTGCAGGTCTAAGTCTGGAAAGGGAAAACAGACCTTCCAAATAATGCAGCATAAAACCACCCAATGGCAGCTCTCACTTGAAGAACCAAACACTACATACTGTATGATCAAACACAGAAACATATGCAGTATGCAGAAAGATGCAGTTTTTTTTTTCCAAAAAACTTAACTTTCAACCACTCTAAATGCAAATATTAATCCTGAAAGCTCATTTCCATAACTCTACTAACCTATAGTAGGTCGGTCTTACAGATCGTCTTTTTCATTTCTGCAATGGGGAAGGATGAAAAATATAATCATCAATGGATGTGTTACCCAATATTTTTATTATACGTACATTTTATGTATTATACACATACACAGGCCAAAATTTGCCTACTTGTTGTTTCATGTAGTGTATGTATTTATTCAGGAATTGCCAGATCTTTCTGAAGTGATGAACAATAACTGATTTTTCTGTCACTGTCTTTCACTGTAGGCTGTTTAATTGACACAATGACTCAGAAGAATTTGCTACATAATACCATTATTTATTAAATTGGATTTAGCTGCGACTTTGGTAAAAAAAACTTTCGCAGGGTTAATTTTTTTTTTGGGCTAATTTTTTTGGCCTCCCACTGAAATCCACTGGGCATTATATAAAATATACATTTTTGCATTTTATTTCTTCAAGATATTGAAAGTAATCTACTTAGACTAATTAATTGGAGGGAAAAAATTAAGCAGTTATTAAATTCTATTTCCTTTCTATTATGTCAAAACTTTAGCAATATATTTTTTCAATCAAAAGACGTGATTCATACAAGTCAGTGGTAGTCAAAGTGTTTCACACTGTGGTTTAGTTTAATAAAGTCAAAAGATATAGCAAACCACTTGCAGCCAAAAAAAATTGTTAGCACAATTTGGCATCATAATTGCGACAAACCCTTTTTTTTTTTTTTTTTTTTTTTTTTTTTAAACAGTATTTGGTGGGGGGGGGGGGAAGAGAAATAAAAGCTAAAGTTGTACTCCAGAGTTACTGGCTTGCATTTCAAAGCTCCAGATTCAGCCAATCACCCTCCTTGGTCATGAAGATGGTAGAAAAGCTGACAGTCTAACAGTAATGATGCAGCACAAGTCACCAGCCAGCTGCAATGAAAGGACCGCAATGACCAGGGGTGGCCTTCTCCAAGCTGATATCAAGGTAAAGACTTGCAGAGTGATACAAAATGGCCTGAAGATGGATGGAGTCTGAAGAAGTGTTGAGGAAGACAAAGAAAGGAGGCTGTGACAAGAAGCAAACGCAGGTGTGGAGGCACATAGTGGCTGCAGGTTTTAATTTCAGTACCTTTTTTAATTAGTGGCCAGTAACTGTTGCTAAATGAAGCCACTTCTTTAACCTTAATTTTATCTGACTTGTTTGTTACAGTTCTCAGATTTAACAGGCACTTTTTTCCTTTACCAACAACCAAACAATAATGAGACACAAAGTGGGCACAGTTTACACAATGCTCATTTTCAAAGCCAGGAATATGGTAGAATAAAACTCCTAACACCTTAAACTCAAACTTAACTGTCCATAAGAGGCAAACTTGAGTAGACAAAATGACAATACTCTTGAAACAGGATCCATACAGAAGAATAAAATTACATAATACAGCTTCAGGTGAAAGATTAAAAATTGATGTAGAAAGAAGTAGTATAGTCTTCTTATACAAGATGTGACTGAGACCTAGGGAGCATGTTTCAGAGAGTAGGAGCCACAAAGCTAAACAAGTGTTACTAAGGACTGAAACATGTCTTTGCAATGATGAGCACACTAAGCTAAGAGAGTCTCTGGTGTTTCTCTGCTTGATATGAATGATGCATCTATGACCTTGCATAAATAAGCCTGGCATGTTGGAATTAATAGTGTTGTAACTTTAGCAGAAAAGGACTGAAGATAATAGCATACAGAAAGCCAGTGTAGCTGATAAAGCAAGTTGATATTAGTGGTGATACAGTTCATATTAGAACTCTGGAAGCATCATTTTAATGTGGTGGAATTTAACATTACTTTGAGTAAAGATGGCGATTAAAAATGATGCATATTAGTTCAGTTGAGAGTTGATGAACACATAATAGAGATATAAAAAAAAAAAAAAAAAAGTTATAGTGAATGTATGTGTGAGGGATTGTGTGAAAGTCAGGCCTAAATATAATCATTTTATATTAAGAACACAGCACAATATTTAAATTCCAACAGTCTGCAAAGGTCATTTCCAGTGCTAACACTAATACGTCTCTAGCAACTGCAGTATTAGCATGCTGACATGTGAACAAATGTAAGGCAGTTAGGCAAGTGTATATTATTTAAAAGATAATCTTTCTCTTTCAAATTAAGCTGTCCTTGAACAACCGTGTGCTCTAACTCAGGACCCCTACCTCACTAGCAAGCAATGAGAAAATCATTCTTCGCCTATATTTTCATCATCCCTTAGCTTCACTGGAGACAGCTAGGCAAAATGAGGACTGACAAAAATCAATAAATTTAATAAAAAGGCCATCTATGAAATGGAAGCTACTGAATTAATTTCACTCCTAATTTAGAAATTCAAATTATTATAAGCCCTTTCACTTATGCGCTCAGTATATTGTGCAATAATTATAAACAAAGTATTCAACACGATAGTGAACCATAATGAGAAACCACAAATAAAAATACATTTACATATTTAACACAAACAGACACAGTGTGTCTTGACTTTGCTACCTCTGCATGCCCCTAGATGTTACGGAAACGTAATCACAAATCATTTGCTTTGCTTAATCCTCCGCACACATACATTTAGAGCCCTTTTTAACACCACAAATTTTACCTAAATGTTTGTAATCCTTTTGTAATTTGTGTGTCTATCAAATCAGTTTATTATAAAATGTTATGATGCCTCAGGAGTGCTTCTAATTGTGTGCTCTTCCCCTGTGCACCATGACCTGGAAAAGGAGAGAGTAGCAACGGCATTCAGGAAGCGGTGCCTCCTAAATCCAAGCGTCAGGAAACTGAACAGATGACACAAGCTGCACATAAAATAAGTGTCAGAGGTATGACAACAGCAATTACGTTTGTGAATGCTCTTCCGATTTGCCTACACTTATGCAGGGACCCTTTGTTAAAACACGAGCAGAGTTTCTCTGGCAACACAAGCGTCAAAGTCAGTCACATTTTTTGGGCATATCTCATGATCAGTGATTTGCAATTAGAAGAGATTTTTTTAAAATATAGCAAGATTCAATTAACAGAATTTTAGAATACGCATTTACATCAGGGGAAAAGGACATTCACCTTTGATTTTTTTTTCTTTTCATCTTTTTTCTTGGACTATGAAGTCATATGTTGTACAAGTTCAACTTGATTGTATGGAACTTTTTTATTTTAAGAAAAATTTCACTGAACTGTTACTTACCTGTCTCTTGACTCTAAATAGCTAATCACTAGACAGCATCAGAAAACCCACTAAAATAACCAAGCGTTATTTATGAAATGTTAGTAATTTGAGAAAGTTGTTCTAGTAAATTGTAGGGAGCATTTCTTAAATTGTTAAACTGTGTTAAAAGCTTGTTTTTGATTTGATCTCAAATTATTAAAACACATTCATGTCATTATTAGGTAAACATACCATATATTTTCTGCTTTGCGTGTTTATGTCTAAAAATGTTATTTACAAGAAGCTGATTACTTATTGTCTGGCTGACTTAGCTAGTTGGCAATTCCAACCGTGACACTTTGTGAAGGGAAAAAAAATGTTGCTAACCTCTGTATTGGGAAAGAGGTCTCAGTTTTCTGTAGTATAAATACACATATGGCCTTCTGGGTACAAGACAAGCATTCTGTTCCAAATTACAATCATCACAAGAAAATGTATGGTGGCAAGAAAGCAATAAGCACCTACGGACTACAAATACTTTTCACATGGAAAAGTTAAAACAAAAAACAAATAAAAGGGCTGATGGGTGAAATTATTATATTTTTGACATTCTAAATCATTCAACTGAAGATTCTACTTGGAAAATGGAATGTGGTGTTCAATAAAGGAGTCAACAATCAAGAGCACCAAATGTGCAAACATTTAACTGTTCATCATGAATTGATTCAACCGACCAGTTAATCCGTATGATGCTTACCATCTCATGCACCATCATCCTTGCATTCTTTAGTGCAATTTGCTTCTCAGTGCCAACTAAGGTCTCGTTTATACTTCACACTCAGAATGCATATGCATCATGGCTGCCATGCGTTCCCAGCATTCTTTTGACACATCCTCTGAACAGGTCCTCAGAAGTTAAAGCGACACGTGCACAAGTTGCAGCACCAGCAAAATGTCAGGGGGGTGGGGGGGTTTGGGGTGGAGGGGGTGGTTGTGTGGGCGCAGTGTGATAAAAGCTGGAATGTGACGTCACTATGGTTACTATCTACATGTGATGGAAAGCTGCGTTAAGGATCCTCTGGGATCGATGTGCACACTTCTATGTTTGACGAATGGTTCGATGTGATGAAGCAAAATGCATTTGTGGTGCTTTGATATTTAAGTGTCACATATTCCCGATCGTAATGACACAATACACTTTAAAAGTCTCACATACCATCTTTTGTGTCGACTTTTTATCTGGGGATTCCTCCTGACCCGACAGCAGCAGCAAACAGCAATAGATCACCACACAGAACACATTAAATGTATGATATTCCAACTCTCTGCACATTTACAATCCTTAGATTTATACTTATCACTTTCATGATGAAATGCATTAAAGTATGTATATTACATTTTACAGATAAATCGTTAATTTTGTTTAAATAATGAATACTGCTAATAATTACACACATGGGGGTGACACGGTGGCAGAGCGGTAGCACTGCTGTCTCGCAGGGAGTCACGTCGCTGGTATTCCCTGCCTGGAGTTTGCATGTTTTCCTGCTGGGTTTCCATAGTGTGCTCCGGTGTCCTTCCAAAGATATGGAGATTTGGTGACACTAAAATGATGCTAGTGTATGTGAGTGCTTGTATTCACCTTGTGATGGGCTGATGCCCTGTCCAGGGATTGTTTCTGCCTTGTGCCCAATGCTAGCTGGAATGGGCATTTCCCTGGATTGATGGATTTAAATCATTAAACATCCTTTTCGGAGATATTGCAGTAAGGTGACATTGGAATTTAATGGGTGTTCCATGCAATTCACAACACTGCTAACCCGAACCTGTTCTCTCCGTGATGATATCTCGCACTGCCGCCTGGTGGATTCCTCCAGATTTACGTAAAGTACGTGCACAAGTATAAATAGTAAAACGCTTGTGTAGCAGGAGCGTCCGCTGGAGCATGCGTCGCGTGAAGTATAAACCTGGCCTAAGACTAACCAGACCTTACATCATCTTTGTGAGATGCCCCTCCACAATAGCATGAGGTAGCCCTTCCGCATGACTAACATATAAAAGGGGGCTGATATTCTAGTACACATCGATAAGGCAAGAATTAAAATTAAAAAGACATTTTAAAACAAACAAAATCAATCATAGCTGACTTACAAAAACAGGAATAGATGAATACAGTAATCCCTCCTCCATCGCGGGGGTTGCGTTCCAGAGCCACCCGCGAAATAGGAAAATCCGCGAAGTAGAAACCATATGTTTATATGGTTATTTTTAGAATGTCATGCTTGGGTCACAGATTTGCGCAGAAACACAGGAGGTTGTAGAGAGACAGGAACGTTATTCAAACACTGCAAACAAACATTTGTCTCTTTTTCAAAAGTTTAAACTGTGAGAACAAAGCAAGCAGTCAAAAAAAAAATCAATTGGGCTTTTTGGCTTTTAAGTATGCGAAGCACCGCCGGTACAAAGCTGTTGAAGGCGGCAGCTCACACCCCCTCTGTCAGGAGCAGGAAGAGACAGAGAGAGAGCCACAGAAAAACAAAGTCAAAAATCAATACGTGCTCTTTGAGCTTTTAAGTATGCGAAGCACCGTGCAGCATGTCCTTCAGGAAGCAGCTGCACACAGCCCCCCTGCTCACACCCCCCTATGTCAGCGCAAGAGAGAGAAAGTAAGTTGGGTAGCTTCTCAGCCATCTGCCAATAGCGTCCCTTGTATGAAATCAACTGGGCAAACCAACTGAGGAAGCATGTACCAGAAATTAAAAGACCCATTGTCCGCAGAAACCCGCGAAGCAGCGAAAAATCCGCGATATATATTTAAATATGCTTACATATAAAATCCGCGATGGAGTGAAGCCGCGAAAGGCGAAGCGCGATATAGCGAGGGATCACTGTAATCCTTTAAATCTCAGGTTCAAAACATTTTCATCACTACCCATATTTCAATGTTTACAAAAATGAACTGAAAAGGTTCAGATTTTTCCACTCAGCTTTCAGGTATTGCCAGATACCACTATGTGACCTGGAGGAAGACATGCATCACATTTCTTCATCTAATTAGTAGAACTATAGCCATAATTCAAAAGGAGGCACAATGAGAAGTGTTCATAGTTTGTGCATTCTCAGATGCAGTGCACAAGTCAATAGTCCCATCCTTTCAAAGCATCACATGTCATGGTGGTCCCATGCACATATAATTGATAACATTAAATAATTTGGTCTCTTCAGTTGTGATGCGTGAAAATACATGGCTGACAAAAACGGCTGACATTGTAAACTGAGCAAACCCACAGTTTTAGTTCACCTAACAATTATCAGGCAAGTCAAAAATGATGTAAGAGGAGAAATCTAACAGACAAGCTTTTTTCATAATACCACTGTACATAAAAGGGTTTGTTTTTATTTCTTCACTAGCACTAAATTCACTAACTGGTTATTTTCCAAAATGAAAGAAACAGAACATAGAAATCGAACAAACAGTTTTCTGATTGACATTTTATTGTAATAGTTAATATAAGTGGTCATTTTAGAGCCTTTGGATACACGATATTTTTTGTTTTATCTTGGGGCTCTGAAAATGAACAAATTGTGAGGATTGCCCACTATAGAACATCATCAGTGTGAAAAATATGGATTTTCCAAATTGATGCCTTTAACTGAGTGACTGCCCTTCAGCCTAATTGTAGACGTTTGAAATCAAAGGGTAAATCATTCGGAATCAGCAGAATTCTTGGTATGAAAACATCTTGTGCAATGTTTGAAACGGCCTTGAAATCGACTTTATTGTGGCATCGGAAGTGGACTTTCTAATGCTATGTCTTTTTTTTTGGTGGCATGGGTATATTAGTGAAAAGCAGGACAATTATAATGTGTCACATGGTATTACATACGGAATAAGCACCAGAGTGAGATGAATGAACGTTATTTACAATACATCGGAAAGTGAACAAATAGCACCAGTCAGTCAGAAAGACCAAGACTAAAATCTTACTGTGAGTCAGAAAGTGAGCAAATAGCACCACAAATACGGAAAGCCAGTCACGCTCACTGGGTCGTTCACGTTTTACATCCATACGGCAGTTCCCCTTCATGCGATGAAAGCAGTTGGCTTTCTCATACTTGAGAAACATTGGTAAAGAGGGATGCACAGAGACCAAACGTGCCGCTAGATGGTGCCGCCGTTAACGTCTGTTGCAACGTGCGGTCATGTTGTCGATGAGAAGTACGGGGATGTGTGGCAAACGTTGTGGCGGTCAAAAGGTGTCCTGCACTTCACCAAGGACATTTTACCCAACCAAACATACCCCATGACCTCATCCTGGTCACAAAGCAGCCCCATGCCCAGCTTGGTGGCGATCGGATGCCCGGAGCAGATTTGTATGGAGGACAAAAACATACTGTACATAGACTCTGCTGACTTTCTAATGCCATGTCTTTTTTTTGGTGGCATGGGTATATTAGCAAAAAGCAGGAGATTTATAATGTGTAACATGGTATTACATACGGAATAAGCACCAGAATGAGATAATGTACATTATTTACAATACATTGGAAAGCGAACACATAGCACCAGTCAGACAGAAAGACCAAGACTGAAATCTTACTGTGAGTCAGAAAGCGAGTACACGTTTTACATCCATACAGCAGTTCCCCTTCACTCGATGAAAGCAGTTGGCTTTCTCATGCTTGAGAAACATTAGTAAAGAGGGATGCACAAAGACCAAACATGCCGCTAGATGGCGCCGCCGTTAATGTCTGTTGCAATGTGCGGCCATTACGTCGATGAGAAGTACAGGGACGTGTGGCGAACGTTGTGTCGGTCAAAAGGTGTCCTGTGCTTGACCAAGGACATTTTTCCCAACCAAACATACCCCATGACCACCTCCCGGTCACAAATCAGCCCCATGCCCAGTTTGGTGGCGATCAAACGCAGATTTGTATGGAGGACAAACAAACAGACTCTGCTTTATATATTAGATTATACACGGAAATAAACTTTACAAATGAAATATAAAGGAGAAAAATAAAAGTGCTATGTAGTACATATACATGTAACTCTGTATAGTGGCATTTCTTTGCTCTAAATAAGATACTAATTGATACAATGTGAATTAACTGTACAGTGAGTGTACACTTTAATAAACCTCAAGACAAACCATTACTTCAGTAAACTCTGAATTTTTTTTTTTTTTTTTTTAAATTAATAATCTAGTCTGGAGATCCTGTAGCTTTCCCGTCTCATGTCTTTCCATAATATTAAGAATATTAACTTTGACTCTCTTTCCTCTAGTATTGATTCCCTTATGGACATTCATAATTTATCCACTCCTGAAGAACTGGTCTCACACTATAACACTGGACTTAATGGTATTCTTAACTCTGTCGCTCCATTAAAAACTAGATCCGTTTCTTTCTCCTTTCCTGCTCCCTGGTTCACATCTGAACTTCGGCTTTTGAAAGCCAAAGGCCGGCAACTTGAACGGTTGTATAAAAAAACTGGACTCTTCGTTCACAAAGAGATGTACAAAAAAACATATACTTTATTACAAGGACTGTATTGCCCAAACTAAATCTAATTATACTCACATTATTTCTTCCAATGAAGGCAACACCACATCATTGTTTTCACTGCTTAATAATATCACACAACCCCTGGATTCTTTACCTTCTCACCTTTACTCAACTGATTTTTGCAATTCCCTTATGTCCTTTTTTAATGAAAAAATCCAGAAGATTCTTCAGTCTCTCGGTACGGATTCCTCCAGAACTTAATTTGAATTTCACCCACCAACTCACTAATTTTCCTCTTTTCAGCTTCCTACTTTCTCAGAAATCTCAGATCTTGTCTGTAAGTCTAAGCCATCCACCTGTCAACTGGACCCCCTCCCTACAGTTTCAGTCAAAGCCTACCTCCCCTCTCTGGTCCTCCTTATCTCTGCTATAATCCACTCTTCTCTCACTACTGGTACTGTTCCTTCATCTTTTAAAACTGCTGCAATAACCCCAATACTGAAAAAACCTGGTGCCGATCCGACTAATTTCAGTAATTTTCGTCCTATTTCTAATCTACCCTTCATTTCCAAAATTCTTGGAAAAAAAAATAGTGGCTATTCAACTGCATTCACATTTATCTCAAAATAATCTATGAATAGTTTGTCTAGTTTTCGCCCCCTCCACAGTACAGAAACGGCACATATAAAATTACTAATGACCTCCTTATGGCAGCTGATTCTGGTTTAATTACTATTCTCATCCTCCTTGATCTGAGTGCAGCCTTTGACACTATTTGTCACACTACTCATCATCATAGATTATCTTCGACTGGTTCATATCCTACCTCTCAGGCCTCACTCAATGTGTTCAGCTTAAAACTTTCACATCCCAACCCACCGCTGTTACTTCAGGTGTACCCCAGAGCTCTATCCTGGGGCCCCTCCTTTTCATTATTTACCTCCTTCCCCTTGGTAATATCTTTCGTAAATATTACATTAGTTTCCACTGTTATGCTGATGACACCCAGCTCTATCTCGCTAGCAAACCTACTGCTTCCTTTCCACCCTCTTCACTTATTGATTACATAGCAGAAATCAATTCCTGGTTTTCTTCAAATTTTCTTAAATTAAATAGTGACAAAACTGAGGTTCTCCTCATTGGTACAAAATCAACATTATCCAAAACTGATCATTTTTCATTTGTTATTGATATTTCCTCTGTCTCCCCTTCCCCACAGGTTAAGAGTCTGGGTGTCATCCTTGACAGTATTTTATCCTTTCAGTCCCACATCAACATCATCTCCCGGTCTGCAGATTTCCACTTGCGTAACATTAATCGTATTTGCCCCTCCCTCACTCCCCACACCACTGCTATCCTTGTTCATAGCCTGTCACTTCTCGTCTGGATTACTGCAATTCCCTTTTCTTTGGTCTTTCTCGCAAATCTCTTTATAAGCTTCAAATGGTCCAGAATTCAGCTGCCCACATCATTACTTGAAACCCCTCTGTTCACCATATCACTCCCGTTTTTTAGCAGCTTCGTTGGCTTCCTGTTAAGTTCCAAATTCAATTCAAAATTCTTCTGTTAACTTTTAAGGCTATCCACAACCTTACCCCTCCATATCTGTCTGACCTCTTCCATGTTGCCATTCCCTCCTGTACCCTTAGATCCTCTTCTTCAATCCACTTGACTGTCCCCTTCGTCCGTCTTACCACTATGGGGAGCAGAGCATTCAGTTGCTCTGCTCCCCAGCTCTGGAGCTCACTACCATCTGAGCTTAGAAATATTGAATCATGTTCTCTTTTCAAATCTAAACTTAAAACTCATTTAAGACTGCTTTTTCTCTTGGATTACAATTGCTCTGTCTGATTTTAATTTTTATATTTTACTTTTGTTTATAATCGGTTTGATCTATTGTTCAGTGTCCTTGAGTGTTTAGAAAAGCGTCTACAAATAAATAAAATGTATTATTACAGTCCCCTGACTTGAATATCATCAAAAATCTATGGGATGATTTGAAGCAGGCTGTCCATGCTTGACAGCCATCAAATTTAACTGAACTGGAGAGATTCTGTATGAAAGAATGGTCAAAAATACCATCCATCCAGAATCCAGCCACTCAAAGGCTATAGGAGATGTCTAGAGGCTGTTACATTTGCAAAAGGAAGGCACAACTAAGTACTGATGTAATATCTCTGTTGGGGTGCCCAAATATATGCACCTGTCTAATTTTGTTAGGATGCATATTGCATATTTTCTAGTACTTTTCTACTTTTATTTTTCTATTTTTATTTATTGATCACTCTTGTGAATTTCCCCTTGGGATTAATAAAGTATCTATCTATTTTCTGTTAATCCAATAAACTTAATGTCACTGCTGAAATACCACGGTTTCCATAAGGCATGTCATATTAAAAGGAAGTTGCTACTCTGAAAGCTCAGTCAATGATAAACAAAAATTCAAAAAATTAAGAGGGGTTCCCAAACTTTTTCATACAGTGCATCCGGAAAGTATTCACAGCGCATCACTTTTTCCACATTTTGTTATGTTACAGCCTTATTCCAAAATGGATTCAATTCATTTTTTTCCTCAGAATTCTACACACAACACCCCATAATGACAACGTAAAAAAAGTTTACTTGAGGTTTTAGCAAATTTATTAAAAATAAAAAAACTGAGAAATCACATGTACGCAAGTATTCACAGCCTTTGCTCAATACTTTGTCAATGCACCTTTGGCAGCAATTCCAGCCTCAAGTCTTTTTGAATATGATGCCACAAGCTTGGCACACCTATCCTTGGCCAGTTTCACCCATTCCTCTTTGCAGCACCTCTCAAGCTCCATCAGGTTGGATGTGAAGCGTCGATGCACAGCCATTTTAAGATCTCTCCAGAGATGCCTGATTGGTGGATTGCTGCAGAGATGGTTGTCCTTCTGGAAGGTTCTCCTCTCTCCACAGAGGACCTCTGGAGCTCTGACAGAGTGACCATCGTCACCTCCCAGACTAAGGCCCTTCTCCCCTGATCGCTCAGTTTAGATGGCCGGCCAGCTCTAGGAAGAATTCTAGTGGTTTCAAACTTCTTCCACTTACGGATGATGGAGGCCACTGTGCTCATTGGGACCTTCAAAGCAGCAGAAAGTTTTCTGTAACCTTCCCCAGATTTGTGCCTCGAGACAATCCTGTCTCGGAGGTCTACAGACAATTCCTTTGACTTCATGCTTGGTTTGTGCTCTGTCATGAACTGTCAACTGTGGGACCTTATATAGACAGGTGTGTGCCTTTCCAAATCATGTCCAGTCAACTGAATTTACCACAGGTGGACTCCAATTAAGCTGCAGAAACATCTCAAGGATGATCAGGGGAAACAGGATGCACCTGAGCTCAATTTCGAGCTTCATGGCAAAGGCTGTGAATACTTATGTACATGTGCTTTCTCAATTTTTTTATTTTTAATAAATTTGCAAAAACCTCAAGTAAACTTTTTTCACGTTGTCATTATGGGGTGTTGTGTGTAGAATTCTGAGGAAAAAAATGAATTTAATCCATTTTGGAATAAGGCTGTAACATAACAAAATGTGGAAAAAGTGATGCGCTGTGAATACTTTCTGGATGCACTGTATGACTGTAATGTGCGTCTTAAGTGCCAGACTATGTACTTCCACACTAAGATATTTATTTGATAAGCACATGCAAGTAAGAATTTCACTGTAAATGAAGCAATTGACAATAGAAACTCTCAACCCATTTTCAGGGGAAGAACCAAATTAAATGATCTGAAAAGGTTTGATTACCTTGACAATCACAAATTGGAATGTTAAAGAAATCACTGATTTTGTTAAATCTAAAGTATGGCTATGAGAGTTTGCAGGACCTTTCAAACTTCATAGAAACAGGTGAAAGGGTGAGGGTGTCAGTCACATCACTGTGAATATTAAAAAAATATTTCAGTAAATTTTATAGTGCAAATGTACAGATTTTATATAAAATACTAGTCCTATTACGTGTCAAGACAAGTAATGGAATACATTTTTAAAAATTTTATCTCTTGCGCTGTGTGTGGCTTCAGCACCTTACCTCTGTATTCTGAACCTCTTGCCTGGCACCCCCTCTGTCGAGGGCATCGTCGTCAAGCTTCTGAGGCTCTCATTTCTAGGTGCCTTGCTTGCCTCCGGTCTGCTTTCGTTTCTCCTGTCTTTAAGGGCAACATTCCTCATATGCCTTTACTCCTCCTTGTGTGCCTCACTGTCACACTTCCTCTTTCAAACACTTCACCAAAGCCAAGCTGACCAATTAGATTGCTCAGCGGAACTGGAAACACACAGACCTTAGTATTTTATTATATAGTAGATAATTAAATGCATCAAAATAATCTAACAAAATACATGATTTATATTAATTACACTAATCCTCAATCATTCACTTGATGCAGAGTGCTATAGGGATTGCAGAGAGTGTTATATGTTTGCCCTTCACTTTCAAATACATGGTGTTTTAATATAAGATGTCAACTGCTTTAGAAATCAGTCAGCTAGGGGATAGTGAGCTCCCATTATCCCAACTGTATGATACATGAAAGGATAGAGAAGGGGGCATATGACGAACCAAGCAAAATAGAACACGCAATTTTAAAAGTCAAGTGTAAGAGTAAATGGCCTTAAGGGTCCCTTTAGAATCTTGTTCATCTTAAGAGAATAAAATGAGCCTACACAAAGAAGCATGAAAGCTCCAAGAGGCTATCAAAGGAGGTATTTTCAACGTTTTATTTTGTGACCTATATTGGACAATAATTAAATAATTATAGGTTTAAAGTTGCATACAATAACAAAAGCTTTCTTGCATAAACTTTAAACATTAAAAAAAGCAGGGAAAAAAAATATACTTCTCTATGACAACTGACATGATGCAAATGAGCTGAACACTTTGTAATAAGCTAGTCCTTGATGGGTGAAAATAATGCATACAGCAAATACTGTTCGCACATTTATAATGAGGGTTTTTACTCTCAAACTGCACATCTTTTGTTGTTAGAATCTGCACATTAAACTAATACGGGACTTCTTTCAGCAGAAGTTGGCAATATATGGGGCTTGCCATGTTAGGGATTGAATTTTGGCAAATAACCAGTGTAAGGTCCTATTCCCTGAAAATGGATTAAGCACTTTACATTCAGCAAAAGCGGACCTCTAGCTTTTCATACATTCATTTTTTTCTCTCCAACAAAACCAGCTTTCGAGTTCCTTCTGAACTAAACTAGAATCACTGAGTGATGCAGTGTTACGGGGTTATTGTCAGATGCTACTCTTATTTTTGTTTAACCTAGCCAAGAAACCATTTAATTCAGGCCTTGAAATGCTCTGGTAGTAAAATCGGGACCATTCTTCCATCATGGCCATGGGCCTCCTAGTGACATTTCCAATCGCCTTCGGCAGACTCATCAATTTGACGAAACGATATTACCAACAGCAGTATCTGCATGAAGCTGCTACATGAGGGGTACTAATTGGTAACAAGCCATTACCAATATCTGCGGTTTAAAAATTGCAGACTGCTGCTTACTGTGTCATTTCTGGATTCCTGGATGAGAAAGGAGAAATGAAAAGTTGCGAAGGACTGAACTATAGAAACGGATGTAGCTCTGGGTTTAAAGATGCGGCAATCTAAATAGTTTCCATAATGCCTTCTGCATGCTCAAACATCTCTCTCTGTTGGTTCGTTGCATCAGTAGTTCTTTTTTGGCTATTTAACTGTGGGCTTAATTTTATTTAAATGATTATTTTTATATACCTGACCACCATCTTGGAAACCAAAGCAGTGCAAACTTTTTCAGGACAACTTTCGCTGTGCATCTAGCAGTAAATATATAAAAAAAATAAATAAAACAATTCTTATTACATGGCCCTTCATGAAATTAGCAAGACCGAGTGAACAAATGCCTGCAGTCATAACCAATGAACTGACAGAAGTCAGTGAAGACAATTTCAAGGCATGGTTCCACGGTGGTAGGCCCTATTTACAACACATTAAACATACAATAATATTTACAGTAAAATTCTCTAATATCACTCATTTATTTCATGACAGACCTCACAGATCATTAATCTGTCTCAGTTTGACTCTGAATTTCATACACATGCACTGCTCTAGAACCTACATCTATGCTTTAAGCAAAAGTAATTCTGCATATGATGCTGTCAGAGGCTGAGCAACAGATTTCATAGGATACATTAAAGTGTCAAGTTTGGACAAACACATACTATACATAAAAAAAGGCCATCGTCTAATTGGTATCCTGCCAGAGGGATATGCAACATCTGCGCATGTTTTCTGTGGAGACTTAGGTTTTCATATTTTCTCACGTAAACTATTGCAGATGTGCCTTGTGAACAATTAGCATTCCATTCAACATACAGCCTTATATAGTGCCAGGGTAACTACCACGCTCTGCAACACACACTGGAGAAAGCCAAAAGAGATGCATATAAAACTACTACAAATTTTTTGAAATAAGCTTTGATTTCTTCTACTCGAAGATCCCCTCAATACTGCAAACATGAACACTAAGTGAAAGACTTCCTGACCTGCTGATTTGCTCCCAATGTCCTTACTCCGAGCCCCTGGTGCTGCACTCAAAATTACTTTTTAGATAACAGAATGAAAAGATTAAAATTGATTATTTCTGTTTAATTAATCTTATTTTTAGAACACTTAAGTTTCATCTATTATTCCCATTAAAAAAAATTAATCCAATGTTATTACAGCTTCATGTTCCTTGTATTAAATTAAGGTCATCAAAAACTTGATACATAAAAACAAATTCAAGCGTTTTATGCTTTTTGACTACTGATAACTGTAAAAGGATTCTTCTTTATAATGAAACAAGGTAGATTTGGTTTTCAGTTTCAAGTCCTGTTGTGAATCTTTTAAATTTTTCATTTCTCTTGCCACACAAAGAATCCATCCAACTTAGGAATGATAAATAAATAAAAAAAGAAAAAAGAAAAAAAAAATCCTCGTCTGAAGCACTGACAGAGCGACTGGAGTCAAGTTAGCTCAGCAGGGTGGAATTTATCTGTTGTACAGTAGTTCTGTAACACCAACCTATAGGGAACCTAGCAATATGAACAGCAGTTTGCTTTTGACAGCAGCATGTCCTGACTGCTATTGATTGGGTTGTTCAGCAAAGTGCGAAACATTGATTTAGCTCTAAACTGGTAGTTATGTGATAATCCACAAGATGAATTGGTGTCAAGCAATGTATGAGCAAGTAGAAAGAACAAAAAAGGTAAAAGGTTTTCTTTTCAGTAATTTGATAAAAAGAATAAATGTTTTAATTTCTTCTATTCTATGGATTAAACAAACATTATTAGGCTATTTAAACACTTATTTAAAAAACAAAAACAAAAAAAAAAAAACTTTTCAAAGACAGTAATTGACACTCAGTAAATGTGGATGGATTAAAATATTATACAATAAAATCACATTAATAAATGTGCTTCTCTGTATATATACACAAGCAACAAAAGTCTACACGTTATTTCAAATGTTTACTAGAAGAACTGTTCAATAAAACATTTATCATATATGCCAAGACTGTATAATTTTCTAGTGAGAACACATCTAGAGTTTAGCTAAGAGTTCTAAATAAAATCCATTATTATTATTATAGATACAACACCACAGAAAGTGACACTGAAACAGTAAAAACTGCAGAAATGAGCAACCAAGTGCATCCCATAACTAAAAAGCTTGTTCAACTCCTATTTAATCAACAGCAGTGACAGTTGTGTGGGAACATAATCCAGGTCACAGAAGTCTCACAGTCATCAATAAATGATCTTCCAGAATTCTTTAGAAACTGCAGATTGTATTTTGTAACCCCAGTAGAAATTACTGTACCAGTATCTGGGCCTATCTTCCAGCCCTGAATTCCCAACTGAGTTAGTTGCAACTTTGTCCCCACTGCTGCTGAAACAGCTTACACCCTTGTGACTATGAACTGAGAAGGGAGTTGAACAGCACATGGATCACTATGTCCGTTATCACATGGGAAATAATAAAGTAGTTCTAACTGCTAACAAAAAAATTTGTGAATTGGAGCCATTTGCTTAATAACTTGTATAGTACACTTTCTTTTACATAGTTAGTCATCAACTTACAACCTATGCGTCTTACGACCATTTGACTTGTGACTGCTACCGTGTCTCATAGGCAAACAACAGTTTGCCATGCCAGCTCCATATGTCGTGACTCATTTATCTTAATCTCAGTTTATTACTTGCAGCAGTGTTGTCTATGTTCAGTTACATTTGTCTTATAATTACAGGAAAAAAGGGAATTGATCTCAACACAAAAATGAAGGTGATCAAGCAGTATGAGGGAGGAAAGAAAGGAAGGAAATGTGGTTGCATGAAACAAAGATATTTTATTGTAACTAGTGGAATGTGCCGCTGTACTCTGGCTTAGAATCTAGTTAACCCACGAAGCTTCTATGTTGTGAGTCATGATGTGTCACTTCATACAAACGGTAGACCTACAGTCCTAACATAAAATCATGCTTTACTTACAATAAACGTTTACGGACAACAATAAAGCAGCCAGTAGGTTACTCCTACCTATACTTTTAAAAATTTCCACAGCACATTAGACCATATTCAGGATTACTTCTTGCTTGTCTACGTGCTTCAGTGCCTTGTCTTCTCATTCTCTTTCTTGTTTTCCATCAAATAATATTTGCCTTCTGAGATTTGCTTGATGTTCAGTAGATGTTGCTGCTTTTCTTTCCTTTCTAAAATTACTAGGGGGCTCCGCCCCCTGCTCGCTTCGCTCGCCAACCCCTGGCGTTGGGGCATGACAAAGAGTGAGATGTATGAATTAGATATAGAATAGTGTGCAGGTTTGGATGATGCCTATATAAATACAAAATAGAGTGTTTGGCATAGAGTAATGTTTTATAGGAATATTTCTCTGTATACAACATTAGTAGTAAAGATGGTGTCTAGTCTTTGAATGAGTCTTCCTTGGCATGGATCATTTTTAATTTTAACTTTAATGTGAGATGAACGTCGAACACATGAGAAGGCAAAATAAAGTTGTCCATGTCCAAAAACGGGTTCAGAGAGGTAGATGCCAACCTTGTCCATGGTTTGTCCTTGTGATTTGTTGCTGGTCATGGCAAATGCAGGTTTAATGGGGAACTGTCGGTGTTTCAATGTAAAAGGTAATTCTAGGTCAGAACTCGTAAGGTCAATTCCAAGAATGAGAACAGTATTGTTAGCAAGTGAATCTGAAAGAACTGTTGCTTGAATAACATCGTGTGTCATGGTGTTGACGACTAACCGTGTGCCATTGCATAAACCCTGTTTAGTGTTAAGGTTTCTTAATAGCATGATTATTGTTCCGTTTTTAAGGGTAAGGTTGTGTTGTGGTCATTCGTCCGGGTTAGGAGTGTTCAAATATTCTAATGGGAAATTCAGATGTTCATTGTCGTCATCAGAGTCAACTTTGTCAGAGCTTAGAAAGAGCCGTGTCTCTCCAGGAAGTAATGAAATGACCTGGTTAATAATGTGATTAACATTAATATTTTTTGGACATAATATAGTGCGTTGTGTTAACCACATATGCGAAAGCAGTATGGGCCATTGCCTTTTGGTGGCCTGATATGTACTCCGGTAGATGCAAAAGCAAATGAACTATTGTAGGATCTAATGCAGTTCATAAAGTTTTTACTTTCAGGCACATCCTTAGTTAGAAGCTTCTGTAGATATTCAGGATATGAATGTAAAGGAGGCAGTCTAATCTGCCCCTTTTGACAACAACGTGTAAATTCATTATTTGCATTGCCAGTTGTTTCTTCTGTGAAGTTAAGTGAATGACAATGATTGCAAATGACATTCATTAATCCCAATGAATTTTCCTCAATAGTGGACTCATTATTGAAAGCGTTGTCAGCCAACTGGCGTAAGCGTTTAGCAGACGTCTGGTGTTGATGTCTGCGACGGGCATGTTTTGCTTGTGGAGTTTGAGTGCCGCGTTGTTGCATGTCCATTATTTGTGACGCGCTATTTTTGAGTTTTAATTGATCCGCCTCCGCTTTGCGCAAAGTCCGTTTCACTCTACGTCGTGCATTGTTTGTATCGTGCCTTGTCCGTTTTTGTATGTCGGTCAGTTGAGCTTTCTGCTTTTTGAGTCCTGCTTGCTTGTTTTCTGGCCGGTCATATGCGCGTTGCTTTGCTCCCTTTTTTGCATGTCTGAGACGCAAGCTCTTTCTTTTGAAATCGTGCTTGTTTTGATGCAGCACTTTGAGACGCGCGCCGTATGCATCTACGTTCAATGTGTCTGTTCATTTGGGCACGTCTCTGTAACGGGGTTACTTGAGCTTTGCGTTTTTTGATCCGAGACATTTTTTCTCACGTATTTTCCGAAGCGCATTGTATGCGCCGCCGTGTATTCTTTTTGTTTCATTCGTGTTCGTGTGTTTGGTTCCGTTATCCGATCCGAATCGTTTTGTACCCGTGACCGTGTGTTCCTCAGCGTGCGAAATATGTATAAGTATTAAGGAGGATCGCACTCACTGTTAATATGGAGCCTTTTCTCCAGTTGAACGGTTAATAGTGCTTTATTTTAATGAGATCCACCTATGCTGCCTAGTGTGAAGGTTTTGAGATGACGTATGTTTAATATGGACGTTTCCTTTAGATATGTGGCTTTGGGTGTCACTTCTTATTGATTGGGGGGGGGGGGGGGGGGGGTGGGTGAGGATTGTTGTTGAGCGAGCGTCTTCTTTCGTTTTGTGTTCCAGGGGCTTGTTGAATCCCCCTTTGTGTGTGTCCCGTCCGTTGCTTGTAGGGTGTGTGGGGTGGTTTTGTGTTCTTTTTTTTTGTGTTCCAGGGGCCTGTTAAATCCCCCTCTTGGTGTGTATCCCGTCCGCCCTTTCTTGCGCCTGCGCAGTACGTCTTTTTGCAGCTACGGCCCATGGCCAGATGTGCCTGCGTCCATCATCCGGTTTAGCATTCTCGGTTAATCCCCCTCTTGGTGTGTATCCCGTCCGCCCTTTCTTGCGCCTGCGCAGTACGTCTTTTTGCAGCTACGGCCCATGGCCGGATGTGCCTGCGTCCATCATCCGGTTTAGCATTCTCGGTTAGTAATATGGATGGGGTTAATTAATTGCTTTTAGATCACTTTGCCATAAGCATGTGATCACAGGTCACTATCATCTTTTATTTACATGTAACAGAGTTCAATGATCTATAAACACAATATTTACACCCGATTATGAATTCTGAAAATATACAGTTAGGTCCATAAATATTTGGACAGACAACTTTTTTCTAATTTTGGTTCTGTACATTACCACAATGATTTTTAAATGAAACAACTCCGATGCAGTTGAAGTGCAGACTTTCAGCTTTAATTCAGTGGGGTGAACAAAACAATTGTATAAAAATGTGAGGCAACTAAAGCATTTTTTTTAACACAATCCCTTCATTTCAGGGGCTCAAAAGTAATTGGACAATTGACTCAAAGGCTTTTTCATGGGCAGGTGTGGGCAAGTCCGTCGTTATGTCATTATCAATTAAGCAGATAAAAGGGCTGGAGTTGATTTGAGGTGTGGTGCTTGCATGTGGAAGATTTTGCTGTGAACAGACAGCATGTGGTCAAAGGAGCTCTCCATGCAGGTGAAAGAAGCCATCCTTAAGCTGGGAAAACAGAAAAAACCCATTTGAGAAATTGGTACAATATTACGAGTGGCAAAATCTACAGTTTGGTACATCCTGAGAATGAAAGTAAGCACTGGTGAACTCAGCAACGCAAAAAGACGTGGAAGTCCACGGAAGACAACAGTGGTGGATGATCGCAGAATCATTTCCATGGTGAAGAGAAACCCCTTCACAACAGCCAACCAAGTGAACAACACTCTCCAGGGGGTAGGTGTATCAATATCCAAGTCTACCATAAAGAGAAGAATGCATGAAAGTAAATACAGAGGGTGCACTGCAAGGTGCAAGCCACTCATAAGACTCAAGAATAGAAAGGCTAGATTGGACTTTGCAAAAGAACATCCAAAAAAGCCAGCACAGGTCAGGAAAAACATTTCAATGTTTCAAAACATTGAAACCAAGATCAACCTCTACCAGAATGATGGCAAGAAAAAAGTACAGTGGAACCTCGGTTCACGACCATAATTCGTTCCAAAACTCTAGTAGTAAACCGATTTGGTCGTGAACCGAAGCAATTTCCCTCCCATAGGATTGTATGTAAATGCAATTAATCCGTTCCAGACCATATGAACTGTATGTAAATATATATATTTTAAGTTTTTAAGCACAAATATAGTTAATTAAACCATAGAATGCACAGCATAATAGTAAATTCAATGTTTTTACATTTAGTAACACTGAGAAAAGCTTGAACAACAGAGAAAACTAACACTGCAATAGTTCGCGCTATAGCACTACCAACCGCTGGCTAAAGACACTTTTTTTTTTTTTTTAATTAGTTTTAAGCACAGGGGAAAAAAAATGAACATTTGAAAAAATCCGTAATTTAATAAACCACCAAGAAAAGTAACATTGCAACAATGCACGCTACAAACCAATCGCTGTAAACAAAAGTGAAAATAAAATCAAGCCCAGTGCATTCTTTAACTGCCTTCCTACCTTATGCATCCAGCTCTCTCTCTCGCTGTGTGTGTGTGTGTGTGTGTGTGTGTGTGTGTGTGTGTGTGTGTGTGTCGTGCGCTCTCTCTCTTGCTCGCTGCACAGGGAGAGACTGAACATGTACAAACCGAAAGGGAAACTGGCTTGTTCGTATACCGAGTGTGTGGTCATAAACCGAGGCAAAAGTTTGGCAAACTTTTTGGTCGTAAAACCAATTTGTACGTGTACCGAGACGTTCGTGAACCGAGGTTCCACTGTATGGAGAAGACGTGGAACAGCTCATTAGCCAAAGCATACCACATCATCTGTAAAACACGGTGGAGGCAGTGTGATGGCTTGGGCGTGCATGGCTGCCAGTGGCACTGGGACACTAGTGTTTATTGATGATGTGACACAGGACAGAAGCAGCCAAATGAATTCTGAGGTGTTCAGAGACACCGTCTGCTCAAATCCAGCTAAATGCAGTCAAATTGATTGGGCGGCGTTTCATGATACAGATGGAAAATGACCCAAAACATACAGCCAAAGCAACCCAAGAGTTTATTAAAGCAAATAAGTGGAAAATTCTTGAATGGCCAAATCAGTTACCTGATCTTAACCCAATTGAGCATGCATTTCACTTGTTGAAGACTAAACTTCAGACAGAAAGGCCCACAAACAAACAGCAACTGAAAGCTGCTGCAGTAAAGGCCTGGCAGAGCATTAAAAAGGAGGAAACCCAGCATCTGGTGATGTCCATGAGTTCAAGACTTCAGGCTGTCATTGCCAGCAAAGGGTTTTCAACCAAGTATTAGAAATGTACATTTTATTTCTAGTTATTTAATTTGTCCAATTACGTTTGTGTTAAAAAAAAAAAAAAAAAAATGCTTTAGTTGCCTCACATTTTTATGCAATCGTTTTGTTCACCCCACTGAATTAAAGCTGAAAGTCTGCACTTCAAATGCATCGGAGTTGTTTCATTTAAAATTCATTCTGGTAATGTACGGAACCAAAATTAGAAAAAAGTTGTCTCTGTCCAAATATTTATGGACCTAACTGTACTGTATGTGCCCTGGCGGATTAGCAAAATATGTGTAAGAGAGAGAGAGAGAGAGAGAGAGAGAGAGAGAGAGAGAGAGAGAGAGAGAGAGAGAGGTAACCACAACAAAAACAACAGCAACAACCATAATTTTTAATGTATTTGGAGTATAAAACAGTTAAATCATAATGTATTAAGAACTGAATCCTGCCTCTTTTGCTTCTCTAAATACTAAACAAGTAGTAAAAGACATTTTAAAACATTAACACCGCCTGGTATCACTGCTGGAAACATACCAATAACATGTTTAATATATACGCAAATACTTTGGGAGTTATATACGGACATTTTATTAGAATGCAAGTTTCAATGCAGCATTTTTCATCTTAATGTAAAAAAGATGCTTTAAAATACTTGTCCATGTCTACCCAGGGTTAACTTTTAAGTCTACAGGTAGTTCAATACAGCTTTGAAATATTCTGTTAAAAGCCTCTTCAAAGAGCCAGGTTAAAGGATGAAAGCTGTGCAGTCTTCCAGTAAAGAGTGTCAAGGGATGCCTTCTTGACACTTCTATCTCATCAAAAGTGATGGAATCATGTACTGCTTAGCTAACAAAATTGCATCCTAGGAGATCAACCCCTTCCACAGAGAACAGCTATGTCTAAGTGATAAGGACTATAGAATATATCTAGCAGTTTTTAAAAAGTTTAACTTTATATATGACCTGATTAAACAAGTCAAACTAAATACATATCAGTGTATAAAGTAACAATGGACTTAATTTAAAAAAACACACCCAACATTATAACAAATGTAAATACCCAGTGCAACATTATGTAAGAGCTGCGGTTTGCTCAAAACAAATGTGGGTACCTCAGAAGTCAGCATCTCAAAACATGTCAGATGGGCAATCATTACATGTCACAAATTATGAAGACAATACATTAGTAATTAATAAAAGTAGTATTTACTAACATGATATTATACAGTATATACTGTACATATTCTCAGAAATGCTGGATATAATTCAGAATTGCAGAGGCTTGGGCCTATAAGGCAGTACTGTGCTCAAAACAAGAAATAACCCTGGATGGGGTGCCCCACTCACAGCCCACACAGCGCCAATTTGGCATCAGCAGTTAAGAGAATGTGCATGTCTTTAGGGATGTGGGAGGAAAACAGGAGTTCCTGGGAGAAGAACCCACACAGAAAAAGGAAAATTGAGTCTACATAAGAGAAGCTCCATACAAACAACTAATTTAGAATCTTAACACCACAGCACACCATGATGTATATATTTTTTGCATTTCTTAAATTCTGACAAACATTTTAAATAATTCTAAAAGGTTATTGTAATCTGGAGAGACACCAATATTTGATGATTTGAAGTTGCTACCGATGTACAGTAGATAGCCACTTATGGTGAGGTGTGTGTCATTGTTTTACTAACAAAGCCCACAAAAGAGGTTTAAAAATTACATGACCTCATATTTCAGAAACCTTAAGAAAATACTAATTTATCATCATCATAAAAATAGTACTTAAAATGAAGATTGGTTTATCGCTCTCAGAAAATGACTTGAAAATACCTTTCCATAACAGCTTCTAGGTTTGTATCAGAATGCATCTTCAGAATTTCTGGTTTGGTTTTGTATGTAATACAAAGCATTGAAAAAATTACAAAAAAATCACCACACACTCCCACACAAATGAAAATTAACTCATTACAATGGTCTTTTTCACTCAGACAGTCTTGAATGTTTCATTAAAAGGATAAGTTTATTTTTCCAAGTCCCAACTTCCAAACATGGTATATATGCATATCCCATGCAAAACTGTTCTGAAGTTAAACATTTTCTATAAAATTAAAAACATTATCTTGCCGGCACCGGTACTTTACAGTAGAGGTTATGGGGCACAGAACACAATAAAAAATGCTTAAAAACACAGATTAAGTGGGGGGAAAAAAGTTTCAATATCCAGAAATATGCCTTCCGTTTTTCTCATGTATGTTTGTAATTTTATCACATATTCCTGGTACTATTTTTAACAAGGTAAGACAAGAAGTTTTCTAGTCGCTTGTGTAAGTTCTCACATAAAGTAAATCAAACAAAAATGAATAACATGGTATGAACTGGCATACTGTAATTTGGTCTTCACTTGAAAGGGTCTTGTGCAGGAAGACTAAGTGATGAGCTATTGCACACTGCTGGTCTTCTTTTAAAATGGCCAGTTTTTCAAAATAATTTTTTTGTGTTCAACAATGACATGCATAAACTATTTTACAATATTTGTGTAATCACAACACACAGATCAAACTCAATTTGTTTTGGCTTGGGAAAAAAAAATAGCAAGTTTAAATTTTTGCTCTGTGACCCATAGCCTCCATTGTAAATGTCCAGTGTGGAACACAGGTGGTGGTAAATGCAAACCGTCAATGTGTGAAATTAGGCATTGTGTAGAATGCTGAAAATGGGACATCAAAATATGAAACAAAATTTCAAACATTCCTAGGCATTCTATGCAATGCCAAAAGGCAAACCGGCAAAGTATAAAATACTTCCACTAGTGACCAATATTTCCTCTACAGGCAGTCCCCGGGTTACGTACGAGATAAGTACAAACCTACAGTCTCTAAGTTGAATTTGTATGCAAGTCGGAACAGGTACACTAAATGTTATTGTTGACCGAGTTTAACCAAGTGCTCTGCCAATGAATGATGGAGTTTCACCTCTTTCTGACCTTTTTATTTCTACTTTATTTTCCATGGTGATGGTTTTTCTCCTCTTTACTGTAGCACCAGCACTTGCATCAGATTTGTGTTTCAGAGACATTGTTGAAGGGTGAAGACAAAAGATTAACATGAGCTCTTCTGTACAGCACTGTACACGCTATCACAGCAGATTAGGCACCAGTCGTCAACACATCTGATGTATAGGGTGGTCCAGATCTAATTATGCAATTTTCATTATGCTATAAAACTTATTCAGTTTATTACATAGAAAATCCCCCGAAAAATTCTGTACCATCGAGAAGTGTGCGAAATGACAACACGAAGAATCGTTTTCACGCCGAACTGGAATCGTCCCCGCATAAATCAAAGTCATCCAGATCTGGATCTGCAAAATTATATCAGGACCACCCTGTACTGACAAGAGACAACTTCCTGCTATGTGCGTAACAGTACAAGCAGACTTGCTATTGAGAATGAATGGGGGCAGCGAGGGGCAGTTCATCACCAGCCCACATCACAGTCACCTCCACTACAGTATGCTGCCTGAAGTGTCTGCCGCACCACCGACCCCACATTCAACACGCAGCCACCCGAGGCACACTACAATGCTAACCCCCGCCTTCCCGTTCACCCTCAATAGCCTCCGTTCAGCCACAACAGGGTCACCACTTGCAGCATTACCAGCCGCCCAACTAGAACTATGTGTGGTGGGCGGGCGGGCAGTGAAACCGCTTGCCGCCGAGAGCCGCCTGACGGACACTACACTGCGCGAGCAGCGAAATCGCCCCCCTCCAGCCACCGCTTGCAGCGTCCCCGGGCCGAAGATGACGGAGCAGCAGTTACTGAGGCACATGCGTCGCAGCTGTGGCCCTGTTCGTATGTCGTAGGTCAGATGTCCGTAACCTGGGGACTAATTAATTAATTGTCATAGGTTTGCTATATAAATTATACAAATTTTGCAAAATATTTTTATCCTAAATTTAAATAGGCACAATATCTATATTCTATCAGTAGTTAAAATTAGTTCATTAGCTGAGCACACAGGAAATAAAATACAATGTGCAATTTCATACAAAATAGTGAGTGACTGGGCACCCACACAACTTCGAGTACTTCTGCCATTTGCACTTCTGTCTTTGGCAACCTAAGACAGTCCTGTACTTTTATATTTTTTTTTCATTTTCATGTCTTTTGAATAAAGGCCTTTTCATGACTTACTTTTTAGGCAAAGTATGAAAAGAATTGATCGTTCTGTATAATGCCTAGGGAAAGTAAATAGCATACTAGCCATCCCCCGCAGTTTTGCCTTCATATTAGTGAAACAGGACAGTGAGGAGGGCCCTGCCCAGCTCTCTACTCCTGACGTCACTCTTTGCCCTCCTCCCCTCGGCCCGCAGCCTCTGTCTCAGATTAGCACAAATATATCTCCCCTGCAAGCGAACTATGATTCTTAAGACAATAAGAGAAGTTGCAAAATCAACCGAAATGTTCAAGCAAATTAAATATAAAAAAAGAAAAAAAAAAAAAAAAAAATAGATCTAAATCTGTTAAGTCATTCTCTCATTTGCTGACTAAGCAGAGTTAAGGTTACGCTCTGAGGCAGACGCGTGAATGGAGGGCCCCAACCCCTCTCCCCGCAGCCCAATGAGTCTCTTCTCAGATTTGCGCTAATAAAAATCAGTACCGCAAGCGAACTATGATACTTAAAGCGATGAGAATGTCACAAAATCAACAGAATGTTCAAGCAAATTATAGAAAAAGAAAAAAAAAAACCCCGTTAAATCCGTTAAGTAGTTCTCTCGTGAAAAGAGGACAGACATACGAGCGGGTCTAAAAAAAACTATGAAATTTCGCCCTTGAACCACAAAATTTTTAAAACCGTTTCTTAGCGAGCACCTATGGGCCAAGGGTAACCTACATTCCAAATTTCAACTCCCAAGTCCTCATGGCTTGGGAGATTATATGATGAGTGGTATTTGGCTTTTTTTAATATTAAAAAAAAATATATTTTATATATATATATATATATATATATATATATATATATAAAGTAACAGACATTTCATGCTTTGCCTTAAAACGTCACACATTCTAAATTTCCTACGCATTCTATACAATACCTGCTTTTCATACATGGCCACCAACACATACGATACCATGTTCGTAAAGAAATATCTTCAACTTGAAAAATACCAAACTTATCCTGTACTGCTACATTGTTTTGTTTTAACATATTTTTACATTTGTCTTTATGACATAAATGGGCTACAATTACATATACAGTGGAACCTCGAGATACGATCACCTCTGTATACGAGAAATTCAAAATACGAGGAAAGTATGAGTGAAAAATTCAGATCTAAATACGAGCATTGGTTCGCGTAACGAGCCACGAGCCAGGCTGTGGGTATAGCTCGCGGCTTAGCGAGGGGGCGTGGTAGCAGTTGCGAGCCGCGATCTGCGGTGTCTACGTTTCTCACTTAAGTGCACAGGTGGGAAACTGCCCACATCCATGATTGTTCCTGTGGCCGATGGGCTGCAGCTGCCATGTCCTCCCCGCATATATAGAGAAGCGCGAGCCAGTTAAGGGGGAGAAGAAGTAAAAGAAAAGAGAGAGAGAGAGAGAGAGAGAGAGAGAGCGCGAGCGCAGGCGGGCGGGCGGGCAGGGCGAGTGAGTGACTGCAGGCTCGCGTGTAGCTGAACAGTGAGCTGAACAGGCGAGCCAAACAGCTGAAGCAGGACGGTGTAGAGAAGGTCAGCTGCATTAAGAGTGTCTCACCTGTTGCAGAGCCCGCAGGTGAGACGCTAACAGAGAAGAAGCACCGGGGATTGTCATCTGTTTTTTAAAGATGGCATCATTTTGACGTTTTAACCTCGTGTTAAAGGATTGTTATTCTTGTGTATTTTAAACCTCCACTTCACAACTGTTTTAAGGATTATTTATTTAAACATTTATTGAATGCTCTACTGCATTTTGGACACCTGTTTTGATTCTTTTAATAATCAGTTATATTATTTACCAGTGTTATTTATTAAAGGTAGACTACAGTATATATAATTTATCAGTGTTATTTGTTAGGAAAATTGATTTTTATGTTAATATATTTGGGGTGCAGAACGGATTAACTGGATTTCCATTATTTTCAATGGGGAAGTTTGTTCTAGATACGAGAAATTCGCTATACAAGCTCAGTGCTGGAACGAATTAAACTCGTATCTAGAGGTTCCACTGTAATATACTAGTTTTAAACAACTGAAATAATAAATTCCAGAGATGGAAGATTCCTTATTGATTAATTTAAATTTTCTATGTTAAGGAAATGTGGACATTACTGTCACCTTCAGATCAGCTAGATGACTTTGTGCATATTCAAAGTCACCATTTCTTTTGGAATTTGTATGTAAGTCGGAACAGGTACATTATTTTAATAAATGGTTACAGTTGGTCCAATGAATGATGGAGTTTCACCTCTTTCTGACCTTTTCATTATTTCTACTTTATTTTCCATGGTGATGGTTTTTCTCTTCTTTACTGTCTCACCAGCACTTGCATCAGATTTGGGTTTTAGAGACATTCTTGAAGGGTGAAGACAAAAGGTTAATATGAGCTCTTCTGCACAGCACTGTACACGCTATCACAGCAGGAAGGCACCCCTCGTCAGCACGTCTGGTGTACTGAATGAGAAGCAACTTCCTGCTTAGTACATCATAGTACAAGCAGGCTTGCTATTGAGAATGAATGGGGGCGGCGAGGGGCGATTCACCATTTGCCCACCACACAGTCACCTCCACTTGCATACAGTATGCTGCCTGCAGTGTCAGCCCACTGAGAGCAAGCAAGGTGTGGCCAAAGGCGGGTAGTGAATCGCCCACCACCGTCCCCATTCAACAGGCAGCAACCTGAGGTACACTACAATGCTATCCTCCCCCCCACGCCCCCCATTCACCCTCAATGGCCTCCGTTCGGCCACAACCAGGTCACTGCTTGCATCATCACCAGCCGGCCACCGAGAACAAATGGTGGCAGTGAAACTAAACCCCCCCATCCCCCCCCATCCAGCCTCCGTCCAGGCAGGAGCAGTAACTGTGGTGGCGTGGTGGGTGTGTAGCGAACTGCCCCCCTCCACCCCATCAAGCCTCCATTCTGCACGCGCAACCAGCCACCCACTGAGAATGAATCAACCAGAGCCGCCCGAGGGACACTACACTGTGCGAGCATCGAAACTGCCCCCCTCCAGCCACCGCTTGCAGCGTCCCCAGGCCAGAGATGACCGAGGCGCCTGTGTCGCATCCCCCAGACAGATGAAGCAGCAGCTGCGGCCCCATTCGTAAGCCGTATGTCCATAACTCGGGGACTACCTGTATATATTTATTGTACTGGTACTTCCAACAAAATCAGGGTTTAAACATTAAAAAACATGCTGTACAGCAAAGATTAATCAACACAAACGTGTGAACAATAACACGAGCCTTGAACACCACAAAAATTTCAACATATAAATGATACTCAATTGGTAAACCATACAGACGGCACAGTATGAAATTTCTATAATTTATTATTAAGGTTTCTTGGGTTAAAAACTTTCATTTTTGAAAAGTGCATATTTCAGTTCATGGAGGCAGATGTCTGTAGCTGCAGTACTGGGTGCAAGGAAGCAGCAAGGTAAACTCTGAAAAGGAGAAAGTTCTTAAGGACTATGGACATGAAAAGCTGTGGTTAGAGGTTCATGGCATTGGAGTTTAAAGAATAAAAAAAAAAAAAAAAACAGTACACCCTGGCTCCATGGGTTATTAAATTATTAAATGTCTTCTAAATCACAAATTATGCTGGTGCGACAGTGCGGGTTAGTTCCACGCTACTAGTCCCTTCCAGGAGACTCTGGGACTTGCAACCATCTTAACATTGCCAAGATGAGCCGGGCAGATGAGGACATATGCAGCCAGGCAAGAGGTAGATGAAAAAGTGAACAAATGCTTTTATTTAAGATCCAAAAACAAATCAACATTCAAATCAATAGTGCAGTGCTTCAAATCCATTAAATAATCCATCAAGACTCAAAGTGAACGTGGGAGGTTAAAACCCAATAAATAAATCCACAAAAACAAGGTTAAAACATGGTAGGCTTCCCTTTAAAATTAATATCTATCTGGCTCAGCCTGCTCAGTTCTTGCGGCATGGTGAGATGTCATCCAACAGGCGCAGACAACCTTCTGATCTGCTCACGTCCTTGCCACCCATCCAATGGCAATCCATAAGGCACCACCCAGTCTCTACCCCTTTCACTCTCCATTGCCATTCCTGGCTTTGCAGGAGAATCGTCTGGAGAACCGGTGGTTGCTCCTGCTCCTTGTCTGCTCAGCAGGACCAACCTTTAGCCCCATATTGAGCACTGGCTACAACTCCTTTCCTGGGGCTCCAGTCCCTTTCTGCCAACTTCCTCCCATCGCACCTGCTCTCACTTCTGCCTTTCTATTCCATCTTTTAACTCTCTCTCTCCAGCCATTTGTTTTTTTTTTCTACTTCTCCCCTCTCTGCCATGCAGGCTCCCAATATACTGCCTCTCTGAATGGGATACAGATGTGCGGCAGTGTTCTCTCTGCAGTAATGAGGCACCTGACTGACCCTCGTACTTACCGTGCATACTCGATCAGCCAGGTGCACCCCCATCATCCCTGGAGCAGAGCGTGATCGTGCACACCTACCCCTCAACCAGAGTCTGCATATTGCGGGCCAGGATTATTTAAAATGTGCTTGAAGCCACAGACCACTCATCACAGCTGGGAAAAAAAACTATACTTAAGTGTGTATACGAAACAAATGTTCAGCAAGTAAATGTTTAAGACATTGAAGGTCAATAATTAAAGCATGGGCATCTGCAATACTTGCATTTAAAAATATAACGGGGTCAAACATGGGCAATTTGAGTCCATATGTTTTCAGATATAATGCCATTGGGGTTGCTACACACTAATTAACAGGGCACTGCACCAATTTGCACTAATTATTATTAGTTTTTTTTTGTTCAACTAGGAGTAATATTGCAATATATTACTTCAAGCACTCAATTAACATACTGTTAATGCAGTGTTCTCAATACTCACAGACCACTTACAGCGAGAAGACTACAACACAGCAAGATGGGTGGTCACTTCATCATTTAGAAGCATGTCAAAATTTTGTAAGAGATAAGGAATAGCCCACTGGATAAAGCACAGTCCTACAGCTGAATGATAAACAAGATGACAGTTTTTCCATGATGAACTTTTAGTGATCCAATATATTTACATTAACAGTATACAATGAAAATTAAACTATTTTTATTACTTATTACTGCTTAAACTGAAATGCTTAAAAAAGCCAGTAGACAATATCTGTTTTGTATATTTCAGAAGGCAAAGGGGGGTTGGGGAGGAAAGGACACACCGGACATGAAAAGCCAAGTATTAAAAGTTAAACACTCTCATGGAAACCTTTATTAGCAAACAGAGGAGAGGATTTCAATTTTCATGTTCTTGTTTTATTATGTCAAATCTCTGAATAACACAAAGTACAAATAATAAAAACACTCCTATTAAAACAGAAACTCACACTTGAAAATGGAGCACCACAGGTGTGCAAACAGTTAACTATTTCAGACAAAGCCGCCTAAAGCAGGCTGGCCAGTTTATTTCATTTTGACTTTAAATCCAAATTCAGTACATTTTGTCCCATGTGTGACCATCTGTCAACAGCAGTAACTCAAGCCATCCATGGCTAACCGTCGCTATGACATTCCTATGGCTTCTTATTCTTCAGTCTATTGTACTCTTTTGGCCCCGTCCATACAGACGTTCATATCTTGGTTAAATGAATGTGCTCCGAGCGACCTAGGTGTTCAAGTTGTGTTTTGTAGCGGCACTTAATGACTTCAGTAATGACATTACATTTGTGTTTGTTTGCCTCAGTTAGCCAACCTGCAGCCCAGATTGTAGTTTTGTCTGTAACTGTTGGGGGGGAAGGTAGTTATTAGACAGTCCAGAATATTTTTAACCTGTGGGGTCTGAGGTTCATCTTTCATTGGATTTGCAAAATATGGATCAGTTGTCTTTATTAGGCCTGAACCTTGACCTCCTTGGGTTAAAAATCCTCCTGATATGGAGACGTAGGCAGAGAAAACATCACTGCTGCTATTGTTTTTATATACATACACAGTATAATGTAAAGAACAAAATTAAACATGTCAATCATCTGTGGTCTTCTTAGACCACCAATTCACCTCCTCTCTCTCTCTCTCTCTCTCTCTTTCCCAACTAACCTTCCAGAAAATACTTCCTCCTTATGCCATTCTCCAAGTCCTGTCTGCCACTTAATACAGAAAGTCAGGCATTCCTTGCACCTGGTAGATAAACTACCCTCTAATGTTATTACCCAGTTTCTCCCAGGTCGCACAAGCTATTCTACTGCTCACTTGCCTTCTGGGGTATTCCAATACACAACTGTTGTTCTCCATTTCTCTGAGCTATGCACTGTTCTTGTCAACAGCTTGACCCTCATGTAACCCCATTATCCTCATATATGGAAAACGGCCACAATCTTTACCTCTCTAGAATGGATGTTGAAGTCTGCCGCTGTGGTTTTTACCTGCACACAATTTGATAGCTGCAATTCTCTTTGTAATGGACCTTCTTGAGCGAAATATCAGTAAGATACTGTACATCAGGAACAGAATGTAGCTACCAGAGAACTCACCCAAAAAAAAAAACACCTGAAGCCACATTATAGATGAATCATCTTCAAATGAATTTCTAACAAATAATAAATCATTTTGAAGGCTGCTACTAATGAGAAAACCATCCATCCATCCTCTTCTGCTTATCCGAGGTCGGGTCACGGGGGCAGCAGCTTGAGCAGAGATGCCCAGACTTCCCTCTCTCCGGCCACTTCTTCTAGCTCTTCCGGGAGAATTCCAAGGCGTTCCCAGGCCAGCCGGGAGACATAGTCCCTCCAGCGTGTCCTGGGTCTTCCCCGGGGCCTCCTCCCGGTTGGACATGCCCGGAACACCTCACCAGGGAGGCGTCCAGGAGGCATCCTAATCAGATGCCTGAGCCACCTCATCTGACTCCTCTCGATGCAGAGGAGCAGCGGTTCTACTCTGAGCCCCTCCCGGATGACTGAGCTTCTCACCCTATCTTTAAGGGAGAGCCCAGACACCCTGCGGAGGAAACTCATTTCAGCCGCTTGTATTCGCGATCTCGTTCTTTCGGTCACTACCCATAGCTCATGACCATAGGCGAGGGTAGGAACATAGATCAACTGGTAAATTGAGAGCTTTGCCTTACGGCTCAGCTCCTTTTTCACCACGACAGACCGATGCAGAGCCCGCATCACTGCGGACGCCGCACCGATCCGCCTGTCGATCTCACGCTCCATTCTTCCCTCACTCGTGAACAAGACCCCGAGATACTTGAACTCCTCCACTTGAGGCAGGATCTCGCTCCCAACCCTGAGAAGGCACTCCACCCTTTTCCGGCTGAGGACCATGGTCTTGGATTTGGAGGTGCTGATTCCCATCCCAGCCGCTTCACACTCAGCTGCGAACCGATCCAGAGAGAGCTGAAGATCACGGCCTGATGAAGCAAACAGGACATCATCATCTGCAAAAAGCAGTGACCCAATCCTGAGTCTACCAAACCGAACCCCCTCAACACCCTGGCTGCGCCTAGAAATTCTGTACATAAAAGTTATGAACAGAATCGGTGACAAAGGGCAGCCCTGGCGGAGTCCAACTCTCACTGGAAACGGGTTTGACTTACTGCCGGCAATGCGGACCAAGCTCTGACACCGGTTGTACAGGGACCGAACAGCCCTTATCAGGGGATCTGGTACCCCATACTCCCGGAGCACCCCCTACAGGATTCCCCGAAGGACATGGTTGAACGCCTTTTCCAAGTCCACAAAACACATGTAGACTGGTTGGGCGAACTCCCATGCACCCTCCAGGACTCTGCTAAGGGTGTAGAGCTGGTGCACTGTTCCGCGACCAGGACGAAAACCACACTGTTCCTCCTGAATCCGAGGTTCGACTATCCGACGGATCCTCCTCTCCAGGACCCCTGAATAGACTTTTCCAGGGAGGCTGAGGAGTGTGATCCCTCTGTAGTTGGAACGCACCCTCCGGTCCCCCTTCTTAAAGAGGGGGACTACCACCCCGGTCTGCCAACCCAGAAACACTGTCCCTGATGTCCATGCGATGTTGCAGAGACGGGTCAACCAAGACAGCCCTACAACATCCAGAGCCTTGAGGAACTCCAGGCGTATCTCATCCACCCTCGGGGCCCTGCCACCAAGGAGTTTTTTGACCACCTCGGTGACCTCAGTCCCAGAGATGGGGGAGCCCACCTCCGAGTCCCCAGGCTCTGCTTCCTCATTGGAAGGCATGTTAGTGGGATTGAGGAGGTCTTCGAAGTACTCCCCCCACGTCCCGAGTCGAGGTCAGCAGCGCACCATCCCCACCATATACAGTGTTGACACTGCACTACTTCCCCCTCCTGAGACGCCGGACGGTGGACCAGAATCTCCTCGAAGCTGTCCGAAAGTCGTTCTCCATGGCCTCCCCAAACTCCTCCCATGCCCGAGTTTTTGCCTCAGCAACCACCGAAGCCGCATTCTGCTTGGCCTGCCGGTACCTATTAGCTGCCTCCAAAGTCCCACAGGACAAAAGGGACCGGTAGGACTCCTTGAGCTTGACAGCATCCCTCACCGCCGGTGTCCACCAACAGGTTCGGGGATTACTGCCACGACAGGCACTGACCACAGCTCCGGTCAGCCGCTTCAACAATAGAGGCATGGAACATGGCCCATTCGGACTCAATGTCCCCCACCTCCCTCGGGACGTGGTCGAAGTTCTGCCGGAGGTGGGAGTTGAAGCTACTTCTGACAGGGGGCTCTGCCAGACGTTCCCAGCAGACCCTCACAACACGTTTGGGCCTACCAGGCCTGACCGGCATCCTCCCCCACCATTGAAGCCAACTCACCACCAGGTGGTGATCAGTTGACAGCTCCGCCCCTCTCTTCACCCGAGTGTCCAAGACATGGGGCCGCAAGTCCGACGACACGACCACAAAGTCGATCATTGAACGGAGGCCTGTTTGAGACCTGTTCGTTTAAAACACATGTAAAGTTTTTTTTATTGTCCTTGCATAATCACATACAGTAAGACCTCAGTTGAAATCTTTTGACAGTAGTCTTATTACAACAAGACCAAATTCTCAACTCAAAACAAACCCAAAAGGAGGAAAAAAAAAAATCCATGATTCTCTACAATAAACCAACCCAGCCACAGGGGGATGCCGAAACCAATGTGTTTCTTTGTGCCAGTCCCAAGCCCAGATAAATAAGGAGGGTTACATCAGGAAAAGCATCTGGTGTAAAATTTTGCCAGATCAATGTGTGTACAAGAGTCCAGATTTCCATACCGGATTGGTCGAGGTCCAGGTTAACAACAGCCAGCACCAGTACTGTTAGACAACAGGGTGCTGGTGGAAATTGGGCTATTCTTTGCCGAAGGAGAACAACTGGGGGGGGGAAGGTGTGTCCCAAGGCAGGAGAAGAGTAGGAAGGTTAGGAGAGTGGAAGGGTAGGAACTTTGAATGTTGGCAGTATGACTGGTAAATGGAGAGAGGTAACTGATATGATGGAGAGAAGGAAGCTTGATATATTGTGCACAAAAGAGACTAAATGGAAGGGGAGTAAGGCCAATTGTATCGGAAGCAGGTTCAAATTATTCTACCATGGTGTGGATGGGAGAAGAAATGGGGTATGGGTTATCCTTAAGGAACAGTATGTCAAGAGTGTTTTGGAGGTGAAAAAAAAAAAAGTGTTGAACAGAGTGATGATTATGAAGCGGGAAATTGAAGGCGTGATGAAGAATGTTAGTGCATATGCCCCACAAGTTGGGTTTGAAATGGATAAGAAAGACGACTTTGGAGTCATTTTCTTACAACAGTATTATACTTGTTAAACTCTTAAAACACCCTTCCCAAGCAGGTCTCAACTTTGTCTTCCATGCTCAAAGCACACATTTTTACACATTAATTTTAGGTTTCTTAGCATTAAGACCACAATCATGTCTCTATCAGTGTGTAGTTATTATATTTAGCACATTCAATTCGCAAAACATGTAAAAACTCAACGCACTAGCTCATATATTAGAGATACTGGCTGTGACACTATCTAATGTAGCTTTTGGCATGCAAGGTGTTTCACTAAATCACAAATTATTGTGCCAGGATTTATTTGGAGAAAAATGCCTGTGGCTCCACTCTCGCCAACACACAGATGTAGACATTTTGTGATCTACACACCTCAACTTTGATTTAATCAGCTCTTACAAGCCAAGTGTAAGAAATCTGTCTTTTCGTAAGGTTTAAACCAGCCTTCAAGCACTCTAAACTGGCAGACATTTAGACTGGGAGATGTACGCAGCCAGTGTCACCAACAGAAAGACTCCACTGAGAAGTCAGAATATTTAAAAGAAAAAAGGGTCGCTCTTCTGTCAATGAACAGAAGGCTGTCCATTTGGTTGATGAAAAGATATGCTCTTCAACCCAGTGTGGCACCCGGACGGGGCTCACGCTCGGCCGGGACGCCCAGGAGGAGGGCTCATTGCTCCTCCAGAACGCGAGGGGGCGTCCGTCCTGGTTGTATTGGGGGCCACGGGTACAGAGCTTGGAAGCTCTACCCTGTAGGGGCCCGTGGCCACCACCAGGGGGTAACCCTGATGCCTTGGGGACCCTGGACCCCAGCGCTTCCCCCCCCCAGCACTTCCGGGTGTGGCGTAAGAGAAGGGACACCCGGAGTGCTTCCGGGTACACAGCCGACACTTCCGCCACACTGGGGAGTGCCGGTGGAAGATTGCCGGGGAGCACATCCAGGGGTGTATAAAAGGGGCCGCCTCCCTCCAGTCATTGTCAAGAGTCGGGAGGAAGAAAGATGATGTCGGGAGGATGGCAAGGAGGCGGCCTGAAGAGAGAGAGGGCATTGTGTTGTGGCCAGGACTTTGGGGTCTGTGTGCACAATATGACTGTATATAATACTGTAAATAAACGTGTGTTGGGTGACATGAACGTGTCTGCCTGTCTGTGTCCGAGCCAGTCTCCACACCAGAAAAACACTCCCTCTCACAGGTCAGGAATTAATGAGTACGTTTTTTCAATGGCCTACAGTTACAATCTACCCTAAAAGGAGGAGTGCCAGTATTATTTCCCACCCCATCACACATGCGCATCAGTGGATCATCCTCTGGGTTCTCTTAAGTTATGCACTTCCACCAGGATCGAGGGGGGACACTAGGACTAACCTTCTCCTCTTTTGTTCCGTGACTTTGAGTGGCTTTAACAGCCAAGAAAGGAGCCTAAAGCAAGGAACCCGGAGGTCTTTTGGTATATTTAACGCCATCAAGGGCACATTTTGTTTGATCATTTGTTTCAATTAAACAAGGGTGACCGGGTTGGAGCCCTAACTGCTCACTTTGTGGATGTGCAGTGCCTTCCAATGAAAACATACAAATTATGAAGAAGGATTTTTCTATTCTATTTCGGGACATTGTCAGGCGTTTTCCCTAAAAAGCCATTTGCCTTAGCCTCTTCTAAGAGAATGCGGTTTAAGGTTCAGAATTGCACCTCAGCATTTTAGGTTTGCCTTTTAGGAAGGTCACCTTACAGAAAAGTAATTTTTTAAATGTGTAGTTACTGTACATTATTCAACAGAAACTTTAATATTCACAGGAATGGCTTTACATGAAAATGCATACAAATAAAAATGTTAGGGGTATTAAGACTTTAAATACTGCACATTGTGTCCTAGTCTCATCTTAGTGTCTTAGTTTGACAGAGAGCGGTGCCATAACTTGAAAAAAAGTGGTTGAAGCTATTCATTGCATGCTAAAAAGGCTGAAAGTTATTAAGTGTGCACATGTAAACAGGTACAGTAAAACAAAACTATTAAAATCAGGAGGAGTTTTTTTTTTTTTATTACTTCTTCCATGGTCGTTAACCATAAAGGTTAGTTTGAATCAGAATTCAAGTGCTTTACTTTTAATAACTGTATCCAAGCAAGTCAATATGACAATTAAGCTAAATATAAAAAGTAAATTAAGAAGTCACAGGGGGCCCAGACCACAGCACTGCATACATTTAAAGAAGTCCCCAGTGTACTGTTAGACTAAACATGATAAGTAGTAAAACTGCGCAGAGGATAATCTTCAGAATAACTTGGGCTCCATTCTCATGCATTTCAAATCAGTATAGAGCACATTCCACACATCTGATGTAGCAAATGACATTCCTAAGGGCAACTAGAATGCACATAGTTTACACATCAAAAGAGGCAAACTTTAGGGAAGTTATGGTATGGGTTTTGTGAAAATACTCCAAGCGTGATTCTTTATTTTGTATCAAAGCGGTCATCAGGGCCAATAATTAGAATACAAATGTTTCACATTTAAAAAGAAAAAAAAGCAGCTTGAAAATATCCTAATATTGGTTAACATTCTGAAATTTATATATGTCCCTGTAATAAGTACATAAACTTTACAAGACCACAACTGAATCTGCTGCTTGACAAGTAAACTTTCCAGCACTTCCAGATAACACAAAATGCTGCCCAATACACACACACACATCCCAACACTGGAACTGAACAGACTCCTTGCTCTTAATTTTTTATGCTAGTTTTACATGTTTTCCACAAGAAATTTTTGTTGGAGTTTTAACTTTGCACAATTTTCTAATTGATACGCAAATATTTGACACAACCGATAAAAAGATTCAAGGTCAAGTTTATCATAATGTATACATGATACAATGAAAATTCCTACAAGTATAACTCCTCACAACAGTGACAATAATACAAACAGGCCGATGGTGGGGGATGGGGATGAGAGTTACACCACAGTGGAGCTCGGAATTGAAAAAGGAAAAAGGGCAGCCCCTGCTAACGGGACAGAAGGCCGTCACTTTCAAAGAGGAGCACAGTAGCTATGCAAACAAAACACAAACAGGCCGTACTTGGAAGTCATACATAATAAAAGATGGCAACCTTAAAAATCCTACACTGATACTCAGCACGATTCAGAATTATATGATCCCAATTAAATATTTGAAATTTTCAATACAATTACAAAACTTCAAGTATACATTCAAATATATCCAAAATTCAGACATGAATGCGATGTAAACAAACATCCAAGAAATGCTGGTGACTAATCACGACATTTTAAGGTCCAGTGAGCAAAAACAATCTACAGCTGCAAAACTAGTGTCTGAACTCAGCCCAAGTCTATGGCATGCTGACAATGGAGTCTAGTTTACAGAATATTGAGGAATTTGGGTGTTGGGGAGCATACCAAGATTTCAGCAAGTTATTTAGGGTGTTAAGTACATGTTGCATGTATATTTTATATTCATATTCTTAAGAATATTTTACATCCAACTTATTTTATATAGTATGCTTATACAACTTTTGAGGAGACTTCTTAACCCTTTGACTATACAATTGGCTAACCCCAAAAATGGATGGACAGATGCCATTGTCTTATCAGGGCACTAAATGTTCTTATTGCTACTTGAGGTGCCAACATTGTGATTCAGAACACTTTTAGTACCCGTTAAACAGGCTGCTGCATTCACATCAAATCCATCTCAGCAGAATGTGCCATGTAGAGTGGGTGGCATCCAAGTTTCAGATTATTATTTCCTCCAAATAGACATATCCCACCCAAAGATCATATTAATGAATATCATTCCAATATGCTTGGCTGGACTTAGATATTATATTTTTAAAAATTACAAATATTTAATGTGCATGCCAAAGGAAAACCATAATTCCAACTACAGTACAATCCCTCTTAACTGGCCTTGCATTAACCGGCCTGTTAAAATAAAAAAAATTTGAATCCTGAGTTCTTTATATATTATATGTATGCACTTCCTTCTTTCCTGGAAGGTGAGAGGGCTTCTACTTTCAGAGTGATTGCCGTTTACATATTCCTTTATGAATTTTCCACAGTGCCTTCTTTCTACCTGGCAGCACCCCTGGTTCTCCCATTGGGCTTCGCAACAGGGAAGTCACCCTACCTGCTGGTGCAGCTGCCTTCTACACTGGTCCGGTAGCCCTCCGATCCCTGGCTACATTGGGCTCCATCCGGATCGAGACTTGGGTTCTTTCCACAGCAGCCAGGACACTCACGCCGGGGCTAACCAGCCCAAAGCCTCCACGACAGCCAGTCGTCTTCAATACCGGTCACTCCAGCTCCGTTACCACTCAGCTGGAGCAACCACTTTCTTCAGCCCCACCGAGAGTTGGCCAAACACTCATCAGCAGGGGTTCAACTCCCAGCTGCCTGCCTTTGCTTTATCGAATCTGCTCTCTCGCTCTTCTGCACCAGCTTTCCTCTATCTGCTTCCTTCGCCGTTAACCTCCCATTCTTTCCTGTTCTCCCCCTAGCCACCTTGCGCTTCTATTTATCATGGGGACAATCACGGATGCAGATGACTCCTCACCTATGCACTTGAGCTAGGATCGCCCACATCAAGAATTCCCCGGGAACCAATTGGCCACACATACTCGCTAAGCCGCAAGTGTGGCGATTATTTAAAAAGTGGTCTTTTTGACATGAGCTGTGGACCCACTACACCACACTGTCCAGTCATTGTACGAGAAAAAAAACCCATGTGCGAAATCATGGATGAAGCCTTGTGGATATGGTTTCTTCAGGAACATCGAAGAGGTACAGTACATACCTTAGAAATATTTTTCTACATGAAAATAGGTATGCGTCGGATTAACCGGCCAAAACAGCAACTGGCCATTGGTCCAGTCCTGAGGTGGCCGTTTAAGAGGGATTGTACTGTATAGCCTTTCCTTCTTAAATGCCATTTACTTAATATTTGATTAACACTCAAAATATATTTGACTCACAATTTAAATCCGGTTTTTCATAATCTCAATTTATGAGATCTGCTCCCATCCATCATCACGAGCCAATTATTTCTAGTCCCCCCTGGACTTTGTGCCTTTTTTTTTGGCTAGCTGGCTTAATGTGTCTCTTAATGAACATTTTATTGACCCGATTAATTAATTGTGGTTGCAGCTGTGACAAAAGTGAAACAGGACGTCAGTTTTACAGGATCAGGATATCATTTCTGCACAGGGGCAGTGCTTGGATCTGCAATCGTGGAAATGTATTAATATTTTACGAACTTCCAAGGTTTATTACACAGACAGTCTGCATGATAATTAGAATGGGAATCGACACAAACAAGATTAGCTTAAGTGATTTAAAATAAAAAGAACAAATTACCATTCATCCAAAAAGTTTTACTTTAGATTAATTGGATATCAAAATCTCTCTCTCTTTCTCTCAATAAATCACTTCCATTACAGAGAACAAATGAACTGCCTCAGTAGAGCATAAAGAGATTAGTAACCCAAGTTTATGTGAAAGCCATGTTCAAAGTATTTTTTTTAAACACCATTTAAAAGACGTACTTAAAGGGTACAGGTTATTTCAATTTGGTTTACCAATTTTTTTTTTTTTTTTTTTTTTTTTAAAGGAAACATTATCTCACATTCATAAGATGGACATTCTTCTCCACATTAACTCCTGAAGTAATTTAATAAAGGAGGGAAAAAAATAAAGCACAGAGGAGCAGCTGCAGACTGACCAGTTCACAGAACACAATAAGGAACAAAAGGTTGCTTTTAATTCAATGAGCTAATCAGCACACATCTAACTACCACCAGGAGTTTTCCAAACCATCTGCAAGACGGCAGACTTTGCTCCTTGTGAAATAACTGGCACCATGCTATCATGTCCTCATGCCCCTCATGTCAATGAAATTTATCTCCTAGCAACAGTCAAGCTCCATGCCTAGAAACCAGGGGCTTGTATTCAGTATACAATTCAAAGCCCAAGACTTGAAAACCAAATGGCTTCCATTGTTAGCAGTCAATAACAAAAAAGTGAGCATTAACATGTTTAAAAATGCTCTTGCAACAAGGCACTTTTCCCACAATGTTTATTACAGTTATGGCAGAACAGGTATTTTATAAGGAAAAACTAAATGCAATTCAAGCCAATATTCTCATATTTAAAACACACAAAAAAAGTTATCATGGGGACTTAAATTGCCCAAATAAAATCAAACATCAATTTAATAAAAAGTTGTAGTGCTGAATCATTAGTCACATTTGAATTCAAGAAATTCAAATATTTCAAAAACTCCTGCATTTGAAATGGTTCTCAAAAATACATTCTCTAACTAGATGAATCATTTACAAATATGCGTAAGTTTTTTTTTTTTTTTTTTAATATCCTTACATACAATTAAATTCCATGATGACACACACACACTGTACTGTATTCTTGCCTTATACATAAGCATTAAGAAAGCGAAGCTGTAGGCCAGTGAAGGTTACAGTAAACCTCAATTGAGGTTGATGAGGCAATCATGCATTAGAGTGAAGTGACAAACCTCGTCACTTTTAAATTTATTAATTTATTAATCAACAGCAGCAGTCATTGCAATACCACAGCTCCCCTCCTATCTCAATGCTGCATCAGCTTTGGTTTTGTATGGACTTGTGCATATATTTGAGTGATAATCATTCTTTAAAAGACCTTGTGATGACACATGCTATTAAAAAGGTGCAACAGAATTGATTTTGTAAATTCTACAATGATAAAAAGTTTTCTTAGACTATTCTGTTATTTTGACAATGGCTCATTTTAAAACATAAGGAATTAAAATGGACTAAACTAAAACAAACAATGTGACAATTTGGAAAGAAGGCTTCACCAAGTGGCTCACAGTAGGGATAACTGACCCTGCACTGTTATGTAAATATACTAAACATGGGCTTTAAACACCTAAGAAGCTTGGGAACATTTCTATGTCAATAATTACAATTTAAAAGCCAATAAAAAGTAGCCAGCTTCTCTTTCAAAATGGAAATTAAACCTAGGAGAAGGTGGTAAAAAGACAAGGCTGACAATAACTCACAAATGATCCCAGTAGGTGCAGTTAAATTGGGGAGTATACAGTAGATTATGTAAATGTCATTATACAGCCATCACTCTAACTTGAACAAGGCACTTGGTAAGGGCCTCTAATAATGAGGACACTTTTCAGCACTGGATTTCCAATTGGATAAACCTGTGCATGTACTGTAGATGTGGCAAAATATTTACACTGGAAAGCTGCCTGCTTGGGTACGTGTAGTGATGTAGTATGAATGTTAAAATTCCAAAATGCTTTAAGCAGACCTGTAAACTCCACATTGCAGATGGAAAAAGTGGCATCTATCATTTCCTGAAACTGAAATTTCAGCCAGGAGTCCGAACCTACCCAGACAACAATGAGCAAGAGGACAG